>NW_015387816.1:98954-128502 GCF_001527695.2 Protobothrops mucrosquamatus | reverse complement strand
GGCCTGGCGTAGTTTGGATTGTGTTTCAGTGGGGGGTTTTGTATGGGTGTGTTTTTAGAACAGGCCTATTATTCAATTCGATTTTAAAACAGAAACTATTTATTTATTCGTGGTTTTTAGTATCGCCTGTTCACCGCCCTGAGTCCTGCAAGGGAGATAGGGCGGTATATAAATTTAATAAATAAATAAATAAATAAATAAATAAATAAATAAATAAATAAATAAATAAATAAATAAATAAATAAATAGAAGCGCCACTAAGGGGATTAAAGGTCTGGAGAGTAAAACATATAAAGACGGCTACAGAAGTTGGGTTTAGCTAATCTAAAGAAAAGAAGGACTAGGGGAGACATGATAGCAGTATTCCAGTATTTGAGAGGTTTCCATAAAGAGGAGGGGGTCAACTATTTTCCAAAGCACCGGAAGGCAAGACAAGAAACAATGGATGGAAACTAATCAAGGACAGAAGCTTAAGCAGGGGTTGGACAAGGAGACTTAATAGATTGTGTTAACCATCACACAGTATCCTTCATTTTACCTGCTAGTAAAATAATATCTAGGATCATCCAAAACTGATTAGAACCCTGAAGGAAAAAGAGATGCCAGATGTTCCAGTTGCTTTTTTAAAAGGCTGAGGAACAAGAGATATTATTATTGATGCATTCTGGATAATTGAATTAGCCAAAGAATACCTCATATGTAAATATGTGCTTGATTGACTATAGAGAAGGCATCAAATTGACAGTCATTTGATTGTGTCAGTCACATCAAGTTAAGGAACACCCTAGGACAGGAATGTCAAACTCGCAATGTCATGTGACATTGCATGACATATCGTGACTTTTTCCCCATTGCCGGCAATGGGGTGGGTGCGGTTTCAGTGTGATGTATCCGGCCCGCGGGCCAGCAGTTTCACATGCCTGTCCTAGGATAATAAGAGTCTCAGAATAACTTACTGTCTTGCAAACTATATAAGAAGCTACAGTACAGATAGAACATGGTGAAACTATGAAATATACATACATACATACAGTTTATATGTATGTATATATTTAACCTATATTTTCAGGGAAGCTGCATGGAAAGAAGACAAGCATGATTTTAAAGTTGAAGAAAAGAAATCAGTTGCTTCCATTATACTGATGATACTACTAATATCTGAAAATATAAATTATGTGAAAGCTCAAATAATAAAAGTAAACAAAACAACAACCCTAAAGACTAAAAGGTTCAAACTAGTGACAAAAGGTACACTAACTAGTCTTAGAATGCATGGTGGGGATTTTGATAGATATTTTATGCCTTTTAGGATCAACTACAAATAGGAAAGGAACCAGGAGTTAAGATATATGTTTCAGACTCAATTTGGAAGAGTAGTTATGAAGAACTTCAAAAAGATATTCAGGTGCCAGGATGTATCTATATCTATAAAAATCAGACTCATGCAATCTATAGTTTTCCCTGTGATAGCCTATGTAAAGGAAAGTTTGACTTTGAAGAAACAGGACAGGAAGATAATTGATACTTTTGAACTGAGCTTCTAAGAGAAAACTTTTGAGAATACAATGGATAATAAGGAAAAGAAACAAATAAAATAATAAACAAATTCAGAATTCTCACTCAAAGTCTAAATGATCATCCTCAAATGATTATATTCAGACATACTATTCAAACAACCAACTCCTTTGATAAGTACATAATGCTGGTAAAGGTGGAAGGAAACAGAAGAGAATGACCAGCTGCAATGTTGATGGACCTGTCCATTCAATACAGCAACAAATGCACCTTGCGGAAGTCAAGGCTGAAAACATCATCCCAAATAAAATTTATCCATATGGTCACTAAGAGTCATCACCTGATGGCACTTAATCAATTGACTAAGAGTTGGACAAAAGGGTGATCATTAGGCGAGTTGAGAGGCAATATTTTTGGTAGATCCCAGTGTTTCATTTTTGTGAGTAGATCCAAGTACAATTTTTCATTAGATTTAAGATGATAGATATAATAACTCATGTGTAACAAAGAGCATATTCAAAACAGAATAAATAAATAGTAATGCTGAATATTTCATAAGTCTTTGTCATTTTAAAACAAAAATCTGGATTTGGTCAGTTTTGTCCATATTTCTGTATAGAATAAGTGTATGATTTCTGGTTGAAGTTATTACCATATTGATGATGATTTTTTTGAGCTGTACAAAGAGGTATTAAAAAGACAATGAAATAAGATTATTTTTTATTATTCCTTCAGAAAACTCTTCTATAGTTTTATTCAGAACTAAAATAGTTTTATGATTGTTAACATTTATGTATTAATAAATTAAGCTACATGCAAAATAAAGCACTTACATCACACAGAATGGATAAATTCTTTGTATCCATGTTTTCAGCTTTAATGAAGTTTAACATTCATAAAAATATATATTGATGAAGCTTATAAAACATATAGTGTCATTTTCCTTAATAGCATCATGAAATTATTTAAAATAAATGTTTCAGTATTTTTTCTCTTTCTTTTCCCATTCTTCATTTGTATCTATAATTGCAATTTCTCCATTTCCTTTCTACTGTTAGAATAATTTATTCCCATGTTGTAATAGGAACAAAATGATCTGTCTCAAAGGCAAGTCATTTTTTCCCCTAATAAGATTGTAAAAAGCAAATAACATCTCACATTTTATAAATACTAAAGGTTCTGATGTTTGATTGTTAAACAATATATATATATATATATATATATATATATATATATATATATATATATATATATATATATATATATATATATATATATATATATATATATATATATATATATATATATATATATATATATATATATATATATATATATATGTAGGTCTTTAGTTATTCGGGTTTTCTCCCACGTAGAATTAAAAGTACCTTGGCGACGTTTCGACGAAGTCACATTCGTCATCTTCAGGCTGGTGTCTTCAGCTTCGTGCTTCTANTTCGGCTCTCCAGACAGCGAGTTGTTTGGATTTGTCCCAAAGAGTGGGGTGTATCTTGTTACTGAGATTAAGATGGAGTGAGAGGAGATCTTTGTTAATTTGGTCTAGGAGGAATCTTTTTGTGTGAAGTTCATTTCTGATTAGGGCCAATTCTGTTCTTCTCAGGATGCGTTTGATGGCTGCAGAGTTGGAGTGGAATCAATCAATAGTGAATCTAAACTGCATGAGAAAATGGCTTTTTTTAATGTTCAAGGACAATTTCTTAGTAAATCTATAATGCATGAAATAATTTAATCTGATGATGAAAAATTGGAAACAGTTACCTGGAATTCTCAGTGTGTTGACTGCCTCATCTATTCAAGCAACAGTTACTTCCTTATTCAGCACCATAAGGTGGCATTTTACAGGCATAACCTGATGATGATGATGATGATGAAGAAAAAATGAAAGCAGCTTGCAATAGCAATGCAGCAGGAATCTGGCAAAGCCAGGGTGTTTTTTTTTCCTCAGGCTGCCAGCATTTTCATCATGCATTTCATCATGGGTATTTTTCCTCATGAAGGCCTTCAACTATAGCAAGACTGAAAAAAAGAGCTCTTGGAAGACAAGTGTTATATCACACATCTCATTTCCAGCCCAGTTCACAAGGATAGCAATAAGTGGTGTTGGTCCATAGCTACCAGGATAAGTTCACATGCTAACTTAGTATACCTAACTTTAAGTCTGTTTATCCTAAAGAATAGAAATCCAGTGGGAGATACAACAGTGGCCTTTGAATGGTTTGAATACTATCACAGAGAAGAGGGTGTAGTTTTATTCTCTGTGATTTTTGAAGGTAAGATGGAAATTTCACAGAATGAGATCCAAATAGCTAGCCTTGTGAAGTAGTCCAGACAAAAAGCACATCCAAGAGTATTAGCTCTATCTTTAATGGAAGGTTACATTAACAGAAGCGTGAAAATCTGAAACTACCTTCCCTTCCCCTACACACACACACATACACCTTACACTCCAAGAAATTAGGAAGGGCCTCTTCCGAGATATTTGCCATGTCTCCATTCCTTCTGCAGGTTCAGCTGCCTCTATCTGTTCATTGACTAATCTGCAGATCTTCCTCCTCTCTTCCATTTATTATTATTAAAAACTCAATGAATGGAGGATTTCTCTTGCCCTGAGAGCTATTATGCCTTGAAACAACCCATTTTCTTAAGCATGGAGACTCTGACTGTGGAGTTTGTTAAGCATCTGCCCAGAATGGTCTGAGGATTCCTTCTCTGAGCAGGTAAGTGAACTAGAAGACTTCCACGGTAACTACCAACCCAATGGTTTTGTGTTTTTTGGATGCTGAGAGAGGCTGTTCTGAGTGGCCAAAGTATTCGGTGTGATGCAACATGTTGTTTAGTAGCAAAAAGATCCAGAAGTATATATGACCTCATAGTTTAGACCCTAAACTCTAAAGCAGGGGTGTCAAACTGCCGGCCCATGGGCCGGATGCATCATAGCGAAACCACACCCACCCCATTGCCGGCAATGGCAAAAAAAGTCACAATACGTCATGACACATCACGTGACATTGCGAGTTTGACATCCCTGCTCTAGAGGCTGCATAGGAAAAACGGAGAGACTAAGCTGTAGAGCAGGGGTCTTCAAACTTGGCCCTTTTATGACTTGTGGACTTCAACTCCCAGAATTCCTCAGCCAGTGTGCCTGGCTGAAGAATTCTGGGAGTTGAAGTTGACAAGTCATAAAAGGGGCAAGTTGGAAGACCCCTGCTGTAGAGTATTGTAGCCTGCAATTATTTGGAAGGTGATAGTGGTAAATGTAGTATCATTTCTTGAAACCTCAGTATTAGCTTGTCAAATGAGATATTCAAATCTTAGAATTAGATAAATACTATGTATAACGTAAGGTGAATCTTCATGACTTGAGTGACCAAATTTCTGCAGGAGGAGCTTGTATTGAGTGAGTGGATCTTAGATTATATTCTAGATCACTAGCAAGATCTGGCCATAAAAGAAACCTATACCCTTATACCCTTTAGGGCCTTATACCCTAAAGGGTATAATGAAAAAAAAGGGAAAAAGCAAGGAAGCAATCTTTCTCAACAATTTAGCTAAGCTTGTTAAAAGATGAGCATTTATGAATGGTACTTAAGCATGCATAATCACATTAGAAAATTCCAGAGGTCCTGAACTGGTGGCACATTCTTTTCCTGTATGATGCCAAGTATGTAGTTTCCCCCCTCTTTTCTACAACATATATCTAAATATTTCTGAAAGAAAAACACCCCATAAGCATAGTTTTAAATTAATAGTTATTTGCTCCCAGCAAACCTTCCCAATATATTTTCTCTGAATTGAGAGTATTTCAATTAGTCACTCCAGTGAAGTCTACCCTGAAGCTAGGGAACATTGTTATACAGTAGTCAACTGGTGGCTATTAAATTAATATATGATTTACAGCAAATCAATAGACTTAAGGAAAACCATTGACTTTGTTATACCTGAAGGAAGGTGAAAGAAAGAAAGAAAGAAAGAAAGAAAGAAAGAAAGAAAGAAAGAAAGAAAGAAAGAAAGAAAGAAAGAAAGAAAGAAAGAAAGAAAGAAAGAAAAACTGTAAACTCTATTTTATGGACAGGGATCCGTTCTTATGTTCAAGCCGCTCACCTGCTGCTTCACTCTCAATGAATTTAATGATCCTGCCTGTAGCCTCAGGTGATACTCAGCATGAATAAGGAAGTGCCAGAGTGCTCCTCAGTGTGTGTATGTGTGTTTCTGTATTGATGATTCCTGGCTTGGCAAAAGTACCAGGTTTCAGCATGAATTTTCTCCCTATCGTTGATCATTTTGGTAAGCTCCAGATTTCCAAATAGAAATTGACTGATTGTTGTCACCAGGGAGGTGGGAGGTTATTGCTTTTTATTGTTTTCATATTGGTTTTTTAAAATCTTTGTAAGCCATCTGGTGTCACTGAGAGTGAGTTGGGCTGCCACATACATTTTCTTAAATAAATAAATTTCTGCATAACTGGAGGATGATTCCTAAACCATTCCACTATTGTGTTTGATTGTTAATGATGGCATACAGTCTAAAACAATGATTTATGATTTGTGTGTAGATAATGGCTTTCAGAGGTCTCTGTATCACTTTCCCCCAGGAAGCCGCACAAACTGCTTTTTTTAAGCTTAAATCTGACTTATTCAACTTGGTACTTTCCATATGTGTTGGGACTAGGATTCCCAAAATTCTCAGCTTGTTTGCTGGGTGGAAATTCTGAGAATCACAATCCCAATTTAACTAGAAGACATCAGGTTGTGGAAAACTGCCTCTAGTCCAGTGTTTCTCAACTTTGGCAATTTTAAAATATCTAGACTTCAATCCCCAGAATCCCTGGGCAGCATGCTGGCTAGGGAATTCTGGGAGTTGACATCCAGACACCAAGGTTGAGAAATATTCCTCTAGATAATCAAACAGTGTTACCTTTTTCTAGAAGGAAACTCTTGAACCCATTATATTTTATTTATGACATTATAATGCAAATGCATAAATCTTACTAATGGTTTATTTCTCAGACATCCTGTCTCATTAATCATTACTAATTTCTCTCAGCTTTCTCCCATTTTGCAATTTCAAATCAGTACTATAAGACCTCAACAAATGTCCATGGAGTCAGAGAAATAAAATTGGAAGTCTTCCTTCAATTGTTCATATGAATATTTAAAAAAAGAAAAAAAGTTTTAGAGGAAATCTGACTGACAAGAACTGTAGCTGAGACAAGCCTGTCATTATGTACTAGTTTTCCATCTGGTGTGAGGTAGATGAGCAAGACAAGAGTTTTATGCCAGCTGTGTTCTCTAATTGTGTGTGCAGAGCGAGCAGCAGAATGGATGTTATTATAGACTGTGTACAATGAGACAAAGCAATGAACATCTGGACTTCCAAATCAGTGAGACAAATGTTTGAAGGCCTGTTGGCATTTTTTTCCTAAGGAGACAAGAAATATATTTTGCTATAAGAAATATATGTTATTTGTGTGTAAAAGTGGAATTTTAAGTAGATTCATTGTGTGCAGTCGTGTGTAATCAGTAATAGCTGTAATAGTTTGTTTTCCCTACCAGTTGGAATTTATACTTGCTCAGCATTGGTCACTATGTGGGATTGTACATAGAAAGAAGAATTTAAAAAATGGGTATTTATACATAACTGCAAATCTTTCAGTGGCCATCTGTGAATTTACATATATGAATTATTTTCCTGTGCGGAGATTTCCAATTTCTATTTGGAAAACTACAGCTTACGGAATTGTTTGGCCTGTGCCCTGCTCTCAACTATATCAAACAATTAGCTATGGCTCCTCCTGATCCTTGTTTAGTTTCTAAGACTATGTAACAATGAGGTCACTTGAGATCAAGCAGCATAGGAAGATGGGTGGTATGAAGCTGCTACAATTTCTCTTAACTGTGATTTCTCTCTTTATTTCGCTGGACGAAAAAGGCTTTCCAAGGTTATTCAAAAGGGCTGCTACTTTACATGAGAGAAGGTAAACTGGGTGATATAACTGTGGGCTTTCAACCTGAACTTAGGGAAAACAGGCCAGACATGGAGAAGAAGTGAGATGATAGAAAATTGGTCATGAAATGCTTTAATAGTGGATTAGCTATATGATGTTTCTTTATTGAAGAGAAAGCCAAATCTTGCTGTTTCAAGTGTGGGAGAAAAACTGAAATCTGATAGGCCTGATATTTCAGGAGATTAAACTGATACTGAATAAATTGAAAAATTGTGAAAGAAATAGGCAAGATTTCACATCACTGATATGGAATTCCATGCACTGTCTATATCAGTGATGGTGAACCTATGGCACGCATGCCAGAGGCGGCACTTGGAGCCCTCTCTGTGGGCACATCTCCTCATCTCCCCCCATGACCCCCTCACTAGCAGCCCCCCTGGAGGAGAGTCACCCCCGAGCGTGGCCCACGCAGAGCAGCGCAGCCAAGGACATGGCAGCCAGGCAGCATAGACAAGACTCTGCCCTCACGCCCCATCACACGTTGATGCTGCGGGGCGCGGGCAGAGGGCATGGCCACCATGGTGCTGCTGGGCTGCCTGGGTGATCTGCAGCAGGCCCTAAAGGCAGTGAGTGACCCTGCGGGCAGGCGGGGTGGGGACTAGGTGGGGGCGGAGTGGCGGTGGGGCAAGGCGTGGAGCAGGGGCGGGACCAGCTTTTGGGCACTCGGTCTCTAAAAGGTTCGCCATCACTGATCTATATTCTGTTTAACAGACCTACATAAATTACATCCCTCCCCCAAAAGGGGTATAAAATAATACAAACTACATATACACAAAAGGGAACAAAAAGAGAAGCGAACAAAAAAAGAGAAGAAAGTATACATTAATGCAGAAAATTCTTAAAGTGAATATAAAGATTAAACCAGAAACTTTCCTTTTGGATCTAGTGGACCTGGGAAAAAAATTTGGAACTCTGATTTTATATATAGTGATGGCAGCAAGACTGCTCTGTGCACAAAAAATGTAAGATGTTTTGATTCCCACCATGGACGAATGGTTACAATAGCTGATGGAATTAGCAGAGATAGCTAAATTGATTGTTTTGATAAAAGAAAAGACTATCAGTACTTTTGTTTCTACTTAGAAACCGCTTCTGGACTTTGTGCTTGAGGTGGGGAAAAATGATACTATGATTTGAGGTTTTACTGATTAAACTGATTTGTTGATATAGAAATGGCTAGTTCATACTACTATAGAAATGTAAAAAGTTGAGATTCGATCTTAATTTCTTATTTTACTGCAACAGAGGGAGTCAGAAGTCAATGCTTTTTCTTTCTTTCCCTCCCCTTCTCCACACTTTTCTTTTTTCCTTTTCCTTATTGTTGTCCCTTACCATTTGCTTTTGTATTTTCATATTTTATGTTACAAATGAATAAAATTATAAAACAGGAAAAAAAAAGAGAAGAAAGTAAAATCTGCACATTGACAAAATTTTCATCTGTTAGCCACACTGCTTAGGTCCACACATAAACTATGCCGATAATATTATGATATCTTAGATCAGTGGTTCTCAACCTTTTTAATGCCGCGACCCCAACCGGTCGTAAGTCGAGGACTAAACTGGTTGTAAGTCGAGGACTAAACCGGTTGTAAGTCGAGGACTAAACCGGTCGTAAGTCGAGGACTACCCAACCGGTCGTAAGTCGAGGACTTTCCCTGCTCGGGAGCGCCACGCATGCGTGGTTCTGCCCCCTGCACCGGCCGAGGCGTAGCTGGCAAGCGACAGAGACGGAGCAGGCCGACCATCAGCTGGCCCAGCCCAAGGGAGGTAAGGCACCCACCGGAAAAGGGGGAAAAATGGCGGACAAAAAAAATGGCGGACAGCCTTGCTTGGCGACCCCCGTGAAATGGTCGATCGACCCCAAATGGGGTCCCGACCCACAGGTTGAGAACCACTGTCTTAGATTCTTGGAATAAACCTGATATGTATGAAGGCCAACACCAGCTAAAAACCTGGAAGCAATGATTTCACATTATTCACAGTTAACAAAAGTAAAAGTGAGAAATGATAAGAATGAAATGAACATATCGATTGGGAGCTGAGTAACTAAAAAAGGTACAGCAAGAATGTCTACATGGAAGAGGGAAAAAATAAAACAGTTTGTCACTTTTGAAATTTGTTTGCAAAAGGAAGCCTTGTCACCTACAACTACTTAAAGCAAAAATTTGGATGACAAAGTGGCATGATTGTCAACAAAACCAGCACTGTTTTCAGTATTTGTCATGCAGTGTGTCTATTTTTATATAAGAGTTTGCAGGGGGGGGAGAGAGAAAAAGAGAATGAGTAAGTCACAAATGAAACCTGAGTTTGCTCAAGAAAGGATGAACATTCCTCCTAGTTGGGGAGAGTAAGCAATACAAAATGAGAGGTTTCTGGAATTCATTCTGCTGTTGTCTCTACAGTGTTCCCTCCTTCTGACTGGCTTTTAACCTAGACATACAGAACTGCATGTGTCAGTTCATAATTTCATTCTTCCAACCAGCTGAATAAAAAAAAATGGCAGTAGTTTGCCAAAGAGACAAGAAGCTCTCTGGCTTGTGAGGCAGTTTGGCTCTTTGGAAAAAGAAAACATTTCGAACAGACACCACTGAAGCTATAATTGCAGTATAAGCAGAACTGGGAATGGGAAACCAGTGCCCCCCCCAAAAAAAAACTGTTTTACTTCAAGGAGGAAAAGAATCATTTGCCATAAGCTCTGCTCATACAACCCTGGGTTGTATCAGAAAGCAGCACTCTGATTATGCACACACAGCTCTCTCCCATACCTGTATATAAATTCTTTGGATTGCCACTATGACAAATTAATCCCATATAACTATTCTGTGCATTTTAAAGGGACATCTGGAAGACTTGTTTTCTGTATATTTCTGTGGGATTTTTTTTTCTGTCTTAAGGAGAAGAATGCATAAAAAAGAGGAGAAATGGGGGAGATATCAAAACATCCACAACATAAACAGAATATTGGAATGCAATGGATGTTCAGACTACACAATAAAATATATGCTGAAGAGGCAATGTTAACAAAAATGAGTTTCATGGTAATAATAAGACAGCATTTAAGGAAAATATAAAGAGGCATAAAGTAGTACTATGTCTGCTGATCTTTTTCTTTGTGAATGTACAAAGAACTTTTGCATAAAAACATAGCCACTGATTATAATTAGTTGAAAATTCAACCTCCCATCATGTACATGCAAATTAATGAATTGTATGACAAAAACCAAGATCATGGCCCTCTCAATTCCTGGCAAATAGATGGGGAAGAAATGGAGGTAGTGACAGATTTTATTTTCCTGGACTCCAAGATCACTACCGATGGGGAATGCGGCCAAGAAATTAAAAGATGCTTGCTCCTGGGGAGGAAAGCTATGGCAAATCTAGACAGCATACTAAAAAGCAGAGACATCACCCTGCCAACAAAAGTATGTATAGTCAAGGCCATGGTTTTCCCAGTTGCAATGTATGGCTGTGAAAGTTGGACCATAAGAAAGGCTGAGGGCAAAAGAATTGAGGCCTTTGAACTATGATGCTGGAGAAGACTCCTGCGAGTCCCCTGGACTGCAAGACCATCAAACCGGGCAGTCCTAGAGGAGATCAACTCTGACTGCTTTTTAGAAGGTCAGATCCTGAAGTTGAAACTCAAGTACTTTGGCCACCTAATGAGAAGGAAGGACTCACTGGAGAAGAGCCTAATGCTGGGAAAGATTGAGGGCAATAGAAGAAGGGGCCGACAGAGAATGAGGTGGCTGGATGGAGTCACTGAAGCAGTAGGCGTGACCTTAAATGGACTCCAGAAGATGGTAGAGGACAGGAAGGCCTGAAGGAATGTTGTCCATGGGGTCGCAATGGGTTGGACACGACTTCGCAACTAACAACAACAATGACAAAAAAGTCCTTGTACCTCTTGAAAAAAGAGCCAGGTCAATGAATTATTCTGTTAAAAAAAGGTAGCCAAAAGCTATCAAGGAAAGCTAATACTTAACATCAGAGGAAATGAACAAACATCATTCAAAGTCAATCATAATTTCAGAGTAGTTTCTGTGCTATATAAAGATTTCCACTAAATAAGATGAAGATGCTATAAGCATAGATATTGAAATCCTGTTTCATTAACCTTGGAAGACTTTGTGTAAGTATACTAAAGCTTTTGCTATGCTTGTTTTTAGATGTATATATTATAGCATTAATTCACTAGTGGAATTGTGAGTTTAAAAAAAGTGAAAACTGAATAAGTCAACAAAAAATTAGCAGAAATTTCATCAGTAGCCTTTCCCCAACAACTGAGAATGCATGTGGACAAAATCTCCAACACACAATAAAATAAATCAAAACTATGTCCTGTATAGAGTATGGGTAAGTCATAAGCTTGGTACTAAGTTCCTATAAACAGAATGTTATCAATGTCTTGAAAAGAGTTCAGAAGAAGTTTTTGGAATGTTCATTGAAGTCTGAAAAAGGATAGTTATTTTAGAGAGGTGTTTTGCTTGCATCTTCTACACATCCTGAGATACCTACTTCAAACCATTCTCTAGGCATGTACAACTTAAAATTGAATCCCAGTTCCCTATTTCTCCTGTGTTTACAGCTCTGTTCATAGATGGCAATTTAGAAAGATATTGGAGAAACAAAGAAAACCTTGATAAAGAGGAAGTGACTAAGAGTTCCTCCTTTTTGTTTAAAATGCATTTAAGTGCTATAGATGGCTTTGTAGTAATGCAGGCTTTGGAGTACTTAGAGCAATGCTACTCACCTTCCTTCAACTCCTGTCTTTCCTCCCAAAAAAATCAAGGTAACAAGATCAAGTTGCCAGATTTCTGTTGCTTCTCGTCTCTTGCCAATCTGTTATGAAAATTTTTTGCTAACAATTTTTGGCAAGGCTAAGGCAAGGTGCAGGACAGATGAAAAACAATTCACTGTTTTCCTCTTCCCATTTCTCTGGAATGGCATGCTTTCTCCTGTTTCTGAAATCTATTCTGAGCTTTCATCAAAAGCCACCTCAGTTGTGTCACCCCTTAAATCGGAAGAAAAGAAAAATATTTATATAATTCCTCGTAACATTCAGTTGTAGCATTAACACTTCATCATCCCTGACTGAAATAGTAGCAAAGACCTCCCAAAGTGTATTTGCAATTGCAGTAGGCAAATGCTTTATCATCAACTTGGGTCTGTATTTTCATATGATTTTTCAGGTCATGGCTATCTAGTTTGAACTGGCTCTCTTGCATATTTTGCAGTGTGACATCTATATTTTTTCTAGAACAAACAGAAACACAGGTGCATTTAGTCAGATGTAATTTCTACTGCATTCAAGAATGCTTACTCCCAAATGGGTGTGCATAAGATTATTGTCTAATTAAGTAATGGGCAAGATTTTGTTAACAATGAACCAAATTTATAGATGCTAGTCTGGATGAAAGTTGTTATATGGTGAATATATCACAATCATAATATCATTTGCAGTTTTACCAGTACATTTTTATTGCAGATTCACTGAATATAAATTCCAAATTTGAATATTTTTTTCCATTTGAAAAAAAATCTTGTAAAACACTTTTTTGCTTTTTTTGCAGCCACAATTTGCCCTCCTAATTAATGCCCATCTAGAAATGTCAATGAGATCCTGAATATAAAATTATCAAATACTTCTATATTTTAAAAAGATTTGATCAGATAGGTATGTATTTCTTTTCTAGTATACTGTCATTCTTTATTCCTTCTCCTTTTAAAAATAGATAAGGGACATTAACTTGATTGTCACAAAATCTATCCGTGGTGTTCCACTTTTCAAGTAGTATTTTATGCCTTTCCTAATTCAAGTCAACATGGCTAATCTAAGATTCCTCATGAATTATTTCAGAATGACATGGTTGGAGCCTTGGGCAGGTGAAACTGCTGAGGTGAACAGAATGTTCTCCCCATTCATTGGACACTTAAGCTGCAGTTATAAAGTGGCATCTGATTTCCAAGAAGGATTCTGTCTGTGAACTGCTTAACTCATGCTTTGCAAAATGCTGGTGAGGGATTATTTAAATACACTGGTACTCTTGTCTTCTGGAAGAGTACTAGAGCTGCTATTAAACACATGTTCAGTAATCCTTTTACATCTGTCTATAAAAAAAGAGTTAATTTCAGGTGGAAAAGTAATCTGTTGCTAGCTCTGTCCTTAATGAATGCATTACTTGTTTTCTGCTGCTTTCTGCCAATTTACATGGCCAAACTTCCTTCTGTTTTTCTTTTTTTGGGAAGGAGATCAGTGCAACTTGACTACTGTAATATACTTTTCCATACACCAGGGCATTCTCCCAGGTGCTGACAGTGACTCTGTGCCGACACTTTGGATAAGTTTGGGATATAAGGAATTAGGTGAAATGGATAGGAGTTCTACCAGTTACCCCTTCTAGCCTCAGAGTCAGGAATATTGTGTTATAGACAGATCAGTGGCTTGGTTCACAAAGAAATTTGATCCAGGACAAGCATAGGAGGAAACAGGAAGGAGATCTCTCAATGACCATGCAAATTTCCTACTGCTACATCCCATAGTCCTTCTCCATCCTCCAGAATGGTTAGTCAGATTATTTTTGAGCCAAACCTACTGGTCTTCCAGATTCTTGTTCAGAAGTAGTCTAAGTGACAGGTTACCGGGCATCACTGCAGTAGTGACCTGTCACTTAGACATTTTGAAAGGTAGTCAGTGCCTTTCTCCCTCACCTTAAGAAGAATTATTAGTGGTAGTTTTTTTTTCCTGCTGGCTGATAATTCTGAATGGGAGAAGAAACAAAGAAACAGAAGAATCCACTGATCCCTGCCTTTCAGTTGTCCTGTAGCAAAGCTGCAAGGACAGGACCATTGGGAAGCCTTTTACTAAGGCAGACAACAGCCCAGCCATAAGGGAGTGCAAATTATGCCAGCATATTTTTCTGCCAACTCAAGGACTGAGGGAATACACATTAATGCAGCTCTCAAAGTCTTTGAGAAAGATACCTAGTTAATTGCACCTGTCTTTTCACAAAAGGAAAAAAACAGTCCAACTTGTCAGAAGCAGCACAGTGGGGAGCAGAAGAGAATTGCAGATCAAAATAGAGAAAGAACTGGTGAGAGAACACCCAGTTGTTTTGAATGAACTCAGGTCTCCTGGACAAGGTGGATTACATCTCAAGGTGTTAAAAGAATTTTTGAGAAATTCTGGAGAAATGCTGGATGACTGGAGAAGAGCCACATTGTTCCAATATTTTTTAAAAGAAAAACATAGATCCATACAAATAGATACATACAAATCAGCTTGATATGAATACTAGGGAGAATTCTTGAAAAAACAACAACCAAACAGTAGGCTTGCTAGCACTTAAAAAGGAACAACATGATTAATAGATGTTGGACAAATCTCATTGCTCTTTTTGACGTATGATTAGATTTTTGGGAATGCTGTGACTGTCATGTCTTACACTTCACTAAGGTATTTGCTAATGTTGATCACATATTCCTTCTTGACAAATTGAAACAATGTGGGATGGATTTGTCTTACTATCAGATGCTTTCATTGTTGGCTGCAAAGTCACAGCCAACATGTGGTCCTTAATGTGTCTATGTTCACCTGGAGGAAGATATGCAGTTGGGTACTTCAGGGTTTGGTGGGCCCAAAACTCTTTAACATGTTCAATGGTGAAAATGAAAGGTGGGCAAGAAAAAAAAAAGCACAGATACAAGATAGCCTTAGCAGAAAATAATGTGAGAATGATCTGGGTATCTTTGCAGACCACAGATTAACCAGTCGGCAACATGCCACATCTATCAAAAAAGCCAGTGCAGTTTGGGGCTGCATCAATAGAGGTCAAGATCATGAGAAGTGCTAATATTGTTCTAAGCTGAACTGGTCAAATTGAAGCTGGAATACTTTGTCCAATTCTGGTGTTACAATAGAAAAAGAACACCAAGAACCAGAGAAGTGCAGGAAAGAATGACAAAGATAACAAGGGGCTTGAAGATTAAATTTTGTGAAGAGCAGCTAAAAGAACTTAGTATGTTTAGTTTAAAAAATAGAAGACCCCTCAAGAGATGCAATCTGAGAGTTGCTTCATGGCAATCAAGTCCAGCATCCTTGTCATCCATACAAGGGATGATGAATCAAAGAATGATGAAGCTTGTGGCAGAATTTCTGACATATCACTGCTTGGAAATCAAATGGATTTATAAGATGCCTAGGGTGAATCATCCAGGAGTTTGCTGTGAAATGTTTAAAAACCAGCTCTATTGGCATTGCTCTACTGAAGTCCTAGCTACAAACATCTGATTGCAAGTTAGGCATCTGAAGTCACATCTGCACTCAACTGCTTTTCAAAATTCAAGAAAATTTAATGATTGTATCTTATGGGTTGGTGCAAGCCATCTCTGGCATACCAGTGTCCTTTGTAGTGGTCAGCAGAAGTAACTAACTATATGTAATTAGCCAGCAATCTGATTATGGCAAAATAGTAATTATCATATTTTCACTTTCAGTCATAAACCACCTCTATAAGGTATAAATGATATCCAACTTATGTCCACTTCACAAGTTGGGACATAAGACAAGCCCATAGTTATCATGGAGACCAAGAATACTTAAGTCATACTCAATTCCATCCCTAATGGGCAGATATTAAAATCCCCTTATATTAATAGCAATATCAGCTGTTATCTCACATTTATCCCTCACTATCAGTGCTAAGCTGCCATGAACTGGAAGGGGGTCTGGATGGGAGGGGGGAGGCTCAAGGGGAATGAAGAGTTAACTATATCTCCCCAAGATGCAGCTCCAAGGTTATTTGGATAGGAATGGAACATAGCTGCATGCCAAACTTCACAAAACATCTTTGAATTTGATTGGACATGAGGGGGCCAGCAAGGGGATGTACCTAAGGGAAGGGAAAGTTGGACTTGGGGATTTTTGATGTGTGGTTTTCAGTTCTGGCTTTACATTACTGGTAATTCACTTGACTTCTAGTAAACTATACTTTTCTCAACAAATGGAATAAGGATCATTCTTACTTACAGTAGAGGGTCAAACTGAGACAAGTCTGACAAACAGGGAGTTTATCCCTCTCTTTTAGAAAGAGCGACTACGGGGCAACAAAATGAGCTGATTTCATAGCTTGTTCTGCAGTGGTCAACTTTCTATAGAACAGAGTCTCTGATAACAGATTTCACCCAGGACCATCACTTGTTCTACTTAATGATCCTGGGAATTTTAACTGATATAAATCTTCAAGGGGCTACCTGTTCCACTTCAGTCATTCTGCTCATTCTTCTGTAATCAAGTCATTAAGGACCATTATGTTAGAAAAGGGACAAGCACCAAATTGGCTGTCCCTTCTTCTCTTTAATTCAGTAGCATGAATTCAGTAAAGGTAAAGGTTTCCCCTGTCCAGTCGTAGTTGACTCTAGGGGGTGGTGTTTATCTCCATTTCTTAGCTGAGAGAGTCAGCATTGTTTGAAGACACTTCCATGGTCACGTGGCCAGCATGACTATATGCCAAAGGTGCACAGAATGCTGTTTCCTGTCCACTGAAGTGGTACCTATTTATCTACTTGCATTTGCATGTTTTTGAACTGCTACGTGTGCAGGAGCTGGGACGAGGAATGGGAGCTCACCACATTGCACAGTGCTCAGATCTCAAACCTGAGCTGTCAGCTTTCCAGCTGACAAGCTCAGTGTCTTTAATCACCATCACACCCCCTTGATGAATTAAGCATGAATCTCAATATAGCATGAACCTTACAATTAGATTATATCATTTGTTATGAACTAATGCCAAACTAAAGAAACGACAAATGTATCCAATATAAATAGCAATAGCTACAAAGCCAATCTGAATTTCTAATTTGTATCAAAGAATGGATGCAAAAGGAGAATTATTATTAATGCCATATACATTGCCATATACAAGACAGTCTCTGTCTCTGCATAGAAAACTTATTTCTGTGTTTTGCATACTTTGCAATGGATGGTTGAAGATGTGGAGGTGTGTATGAAGAGAGCATTCATTCCCAACCAATTTGGCATCTAGGCAATGTAGGAAAGAATTATGAGAATGGTGAGCATTCTTATAATATTCAACTAACTATATGCTTTCTACTTCTATTTAATAGTAAAGGTTTGAAACTCAGCAGAATCATTTACTGTCTTGTTAGCACTACAAAACTGACTCAAGATCCAAGTCTTTTATAAGCAGTTTGACTATCGTTCAATAGGTAAGTAGACATGTTTGATTTAGTTGTGCCATTTTAAAAATGTGTTATCTGACAGGCTGAATACAGAATGCCTAATTAGATCATGCTACTGCATTTTTGATAATGAATGCTGCATTTGCAAAACTTGAAGCTTCACAGTAAGCAGATATTAATTTTTCATAACTATTTCTGACAGGTAACATTTTTTTATCTTCCACATATAGTACATTTGTATAGAAATACTGTTTGTGTGCCTGACTCACATTTAGAATTTTAATTTTGGGATTAAAATGACTGTTGAAATGCATTATCATTTGGAGAAAAATATTCTTGGATTTTATAAGACATTCCTGAGCACAAAATTAAATCATGTTTAATACCCATTTAGGCTGAATATATCAGGATGGAGTAAAATGAAAATTTAATACCACATAGTGGCTGTTTGGGATTAATTGACACATGTTGGACTCAGAATAAGGAGAATTTGCTCAACACCTATCTTGCCTAGAACAGCTGGAAGACTGTAGTGGAAATACTCACTCTAGCTGCAGGTTCTTTAGATTATCACTATACAGCTGCCTTTCCCATGGGAAAAATTGCTTTCTTTGATCCTTGTCAAGAATTTCTCATTAATCAGATCTATAGGGAAGAAAAGGAGGAAACTGTCTAATGGTTGAGAATGGATGACATGCAAATGCAATTAGCACAGTAGCATCTGAGTGACCATTGAGTCTTACTGAATCTCTGTCTGAGGTCTTCTTCCAAGGAATGGAAGGGACCTCTTCTGAGGTCTTCTAGGGATCTCCTTCAAGGTCTTCTTTCAGGGAATGCAAAACCAGAAGAAGGAAAGCAATACTTGTTCCCATCATCATCCAAAAGGGCCAGTCCTCACTGTTTGGAACAGGGGTGTCAAACTCGCAATATCACATGACGTGTCACGATGTATCACAACTTTTTTTCCATTGCCGGCAATGGGGTGGATGTGGTTTCGCTATGATGTATCCGGCCTACAGGCCGGCAGTTTGACACCCCTGGTTTAGAATGTTTGTAGGCAAACTTAAAAAGATATTTAAGGGCAAATGCATGATTTCTAACAGGGATTGTGCATGGTTGCTGAAATGGATTAAGGTTATGTTATATGGAGAATAAGTAACCTAAGAATCTTCTCCCCATATTTCTTTTACTTTTAAAAAGTTCCGCCAACACCTTATTTTGGAAAGGAACTTGTGTGCTGCCATCTTCTCCTTTTTTTAAATACAGTTCCCATTTTTCTTTGTGATATGCCAGGTAGCCTTAGCTACCTCCATAATGGTTTCAAATATCTATATGGAATCAGAATGTCTAAAACTCCAGAGTAAGATGTGAAACTTTCTGTAACAAACTTGGAGAGGGCAATATGAATCCTCACAGCTGGCTGCTCTCTTTCAGAGGTTCTCTACTAAAATATGTTTATGGTAGGCTTCTACTAATTAAGCTGAACTGTCTGAAACATGGGACAATTTGCCTTGCCAACCCAGGCAAAATGCTTCATTTTTGTTGTTATGGGACTAAGTATTTTTTTTAAGTTTCTGTGTGGGGAAAATGTGTCTCTCAGCATTTTGTTTGCTCTATTTCTTCTTTGCTATGATTTTGAAATCGTAACTATTGCAAGGAAGTGGATCTATCCATCTCCATTTGCTCAACACAGGCAAACTGTATGGTTGGGAATAAGAAAATAACTCATTAGCTAACTCCGGTTAGTGGCTAAGCCCCAGGATAGTGTAATAGCTACTCAGTTTTAACTTGAACATTCAGCTATAAATCATTTTTATTATGACTGATGTTTGAAACTATTGTTTATTTCTTTAAAAAAAAAAGTTACAACATGGCTTCTCTGTTTTGTGTAGTTTGCCCTGCTTTGGTTTTATTATGACAATCTCCCTGACTGGATATGAATGAACTTTACTAATAAGGGGTGTGAATATTTTGTTAGAAACATTTTGGGTAGAGTTTGCAGTTCTCACTACCTGTCCCCATTCATTTCATGTCTCTTACTGATCTTAGAGAAAGCTGGCAAGCTTTTCCATGTACTTATAAATCAGGCAACAATACTGCAGCAGCCATAGTCATCAATTAAACCAGAATGACCAGATATTTTACTTAATTATCATCTGCTGCATTTTATGTACCCACTTCCTATTTCTGAATATTAAGTCATGATTTGAAGTAGAGGTGTGCCCTGTAGACTGAAAGCATAGAATGATTCCAAAAAGACCAGCCTCAGAAGCAGCAACAATAACAAAAATGTAGAAACTGATTTTTATTTATTTATTTATTTTTTGTTCGTTCGTTTGTTCGTTCATTTATTCATTCATTTATAAAATTTATATAGCTGCCTACTCGCTCACAATGACTCTAGGCAGCTTACAAGCAATCAAAACACAATATAGGAAAAAAAATATAAAACAATAATAACCCACCCATCCCCCTGGCGACAACACAGTCAAATGAGCCATTTGATGGGCTCAATCCCACTCTGGTTTCCCTAGGCCTGCTGGCAAAACCAAATGTTTAGGGCCTTATGAAAGAATGTCAAAGTGGGGGCCAGTCTAATTTCTGAAAGGATGATATTTCAAAGGGAGAGAGCCAGCACAGAGAAGGCCCTTCTTCTTATTGAAGCATATATTTAATTTGTCTAGAACACACAAAAAAGAAGAATCAAAAGCATGGGCAAACTAGTTATTCTGTTGCATGTGCACTGTATCACAATACCCAAGAAAGCCAAAGCCAAGAAATATAGGGAGGGAAATCTATAAATTTAAGTGATACTAAGAATTAAAATACAACAAACAAATAAAATAATGTTATTGAGATTTATTATGCCATGTAACAAAGCAGTATTTCTGCTATTTTCAGAATACATAGCTTCCATATAGCTAGGATTATTTTGGCCTCTGAGAATCAAAATATGAGGTCACAAGTTTTTGGCCCGCCCAAAGAATTCTTTCTCTGTATCCATATGAGGAGGGCAAAGGTTTTTCTTAAACTTTAAATCCCAAACCAAATAAATAATATCAGAGTAGTTTGGAGAGGAAACAGTAATTGCTTTAATTGGATGTGCATATTTTGATTCTTAACTCCTCTATCCAAAAGCTACATAAAGGAATACGATATTTTAGTCTGCCTGCAATGCTAATAAAGTCAGTATCACCAAAAAGTATCCTTATGCTGTTGAGGTTCAATTTATTGTAATAACAAAAAGAAAACCACACTGACACGAGCCTTAATGTTAAAGCTATTGTAATAGCTTTTCTGAGCATCATATGGAAGAAAGGTGGGTCATAAATTTAATGAAAAAACAAACAAATCAATACATACATTGAGAAAATTGGTTTGCAGGACTATCTAAAAAGGAGCTAAAATAATAATTCCAGTTCTTTGGAAAACATACTTTGCCAGCAATGTTTTCATTTTATCCAAAAACAGGTGTACATTCTGGATTTGCCCATCCCTTGAAGATTTCTTTTGTGTACCTGGGTCCCAAATACTTGGCTAACAGCCCTGAAGGCATTTTTTTTCCTATGAAGAGTGTTCATATCCCTTTTTTTCTTGGCAGAATTGATAAGTAACTTTTAGGTCTAGTAGCTGCCTGGCATGGATATTACAAGAAGAAATGGAAATGGATGTGATCAGCGTATTGATGCCTTTTCACTGGACAACTCTGTTCAGAAATTCAATATAAATATTAAACAATAAGGAAAACATGATGCACCCAGCATCAATGCAGAAAATTGAACAGCAATCTCCCAGCAGCTTTTCAGTCTGCCAGAAGGAACCAATTACTCAACTTTAATTACTTATTTCACAACCAAGATAGATAATCTTGCATATCATGATCAGTAATACAGAATACCAACAAGATATTGTTTGTTCTCAGCACAGAACAAACATATCTAGATCAAAAGTCAAATCAAAATAGCTCATAGATTTTCAGGAACAACTTGGAGAAATTAGTCTCCCCCCCCTTTTTTTTTAGTATTAATAATATATATATATATTTATTAGCTTACTCCAGAAATCTGATCTTCCCATTTTTTAGATTAAGAACCTTGGCAGCCACAAACATTGCCTCCTGGAGAACTAATGCTAAGCAACTTGAAACTCAACAGTGGTTACTATTGTAAAGATTAAAACTCCCTTTTAAAAAGCTCCAACTGTTAGCTAAACCTAGAAGATACTCATCTGGAGAGATAACAGAGCTTTTTTAATGCTTCCATTCACCAATGCATTCTTATTGTATTTTCACTTCAACTGTGTAACTTTATTGGTTCATACTATCTCTGGGCTCATTTAATGTTTATTCTATTTTTAAGCATGTTGCTCTGGTGTCACCCTTCTGTGGCATCGGAGATAGAAAATTTAAAAAGAAGGAAAAGAGCATTGAGGCATGCCCCCAAGCTCAAAACTCCAATCGTGAGGTTAAGTCATCTATGGAAACACCCTAGACACCCAGCAGAGACAATTAGAATGTATATATTTCCAAATACCCTCTAGCGAACCACTGGAACTAGCTAATTAGAAACACACATACAGCCCACAGAGATTGTGATGTTGTACAACTTTTACCTCCATTGAAAGGAAAAACAATTATAACAGAAAATGTGCAGATGCTTTTGTGGCAAGAAACCTAACAGGAACTCATTTGTTGGGATAAAAATTCTAGAAAGCTTCAGGCTAGCGATCTAGCATTAGTCCTTTGCCACCATTGAACCGATCCTCTCCATTCATTGTGAAGTCAACAGAAAAATATCCCAACAGGACGTTCCTCACTACTTATCCTATTTCTATTGCCTCCGCTTCAGGTACTACAGTCATCAGATTGTCTTCAGGGTAGCAGGTCACAAAATCAAATGGATTTGACACACCTGCTTTTGGGCAGGTTTGAATAAGGTGGAAGACAAGACTTTGACAGTTGTTCAGCCAAGAATAATTGAAGGCTACTTACTCATGGGCAGGGATGCACTGAAAGTCAGATACTGTAATGAGGACATGGCAGGAAAAAAATGATATTGTCATGGCATGTTTGTAACCTTGGTTAGAAGCACATGGGAAAGCCTCCGAAAATATGTAGAAATAAAAAACAAATTGGCAATCTTAATACATTGAACTAGACACGGATTATCCCAGTGGCTAGTTGAAAACCATAGAAAGATGTTATTTGGCTCCCTTGCCTGTTGTTTTATAGAGATTTGTTTGGATGCAGTCAATGTCTAAAATTAGGACCAGAGAATGTACGTTTCATTAGGGATCACCTTAATATTTAACTTATCAATTCCAGCATTCCTAGGAACATCCTGGTATGACAAAATAGGAGTCAGTTGAAGTGGACATGTGGAGCTGGTATCTCCTTCATCTGTTTTTAGAAAGTGTCTGACGTACTTACCTATATGGCAGAGGAATTTGCATTATGTTCTTTTCTATAATGCAAATAAAACCTTTGATTATATCATTAGCCAACACGAGGGATGGTGGATTTCTAGGGAGAGGTATATTTAAAATAGAATACTGATTCATGTCCTGCTCACTGAGGCAGATCAGGGGCAGGTCTTGTCTAGATAACTTCAGGAATCTAAGTTCTGCCTTAGGAATAAGATTAAAAAAATAACCCCTCTGATACCAGATATTTTTCAATCAGCCTTAGAATTAACCTGATTTCAGAATTCAGAATTGCAAAACTTTTATTTCATGCCATGCCCCCATGTCTTTGAGAAACAACCATCTTGATCATAGATAATATTTCTTATTTTGAGGCAAAGCATGTAGCATTTGTACCTAGTATTGTAATGTCTGGCTCACTCAGGTGATATTCAACACATTGCCTTACTTATTTGATGGTGTTTTTTTTCCCCCTCCAAGACACTTTCATAACAACTTCTACATTGATTGCTGTTTCTTTCCGTTTTCCGGGTAATATGTGATAAATCTAATGGCACTGTAAATCTTGGGAATAGCTTCAATTTAAAATACCTCCTTTGCAACATCCCTCCCTGCCCCAATTTTTCCACTTCTTAGTCGAGGAGGGATTTGCAGTAGGAAAACTTTTTCTATGGTGTGGTGGCAGAGCTAAGACTATTTTTCACAACCCCTACATGGCCTCACAAACTAAAACTGGACCCATTGGACAACATTATCCAGACACAGCAACCCGTCTTTTTGCAAAGTGGTGCAAATGTTTAGTCATTTACCAATCATTTAAACAAGCAAGCTAGAGTGACAAGCTGAGCTCTTACTTTCCCTGTACTAGCAGTGATATAGTAAGGCTTGTGGTCTTTGTTCTCTAGACACAAATCACAAAAGAAATTCAGCTTCTCAAGTCCCTGCCTTTTTCCCACCATTAAAGCACTATAATTGTATTACAAGCACCCAGTATACTGCATGGATTCATTGTGTCATTTGAAAAACTACCATTGTAGTGGGATCTATGAACCCAAAGGGCATCAAGTATAGATCTTGCTTTAATCTCCTCACACATACACAGACACACTCATCATATATTGCCTCATTTTAGCTACTACTGAATCATCACTATCTTTCTTTTCGCTCTTTGTGCTGTTCCCGTGGCCTGTTCCTGCATTTAAATTGCTCTCACTGTGACTCTATCATTTATGTCCCACAAGGTTTAGCCAAAGGAGAAGAAAAAAAGGGGAGGAGGGAGACAAAAAGAAACATCTCTCAGCAAGAGATATGACTGTGCATAAATTAACATTTTAACAAATGCAGAGACTTTGGCATTGGAACAGAGCAAATCTATAACAGCACAGAGATTATGTACTGTACGAAAACATATAGACACAGACACACACGCACTAAAATAACTAAATATCCCATATTGGAGAAGTGAGTAGTTAAAAAACTCATAAAGTAGATTTTATTGTTGCATAATGAAACTCACTGCCATCAAACTATTAGAAGCTTGTAACTCATCTTTACTATTAATAGGCACTTAGATTTTGGGCCTCTTGCCATCAGTGGCTTAGATTTATCTAGCACGCTTCAGTCTTAAAGATTGAGCTGCTTCTGATTTACAGAATGTAAATTTTGCTTCCCCAGGAAGCAAATAATAGCTGCATTTTAACACTTGTCATAACCTCCCCTTCCCCTTTAGCTAGCGAAGTGATAGGATAGAAAAAGATGCATTTGTATTTTCTCTATTTCTTTTGGCCACTTGAAAGAAAATCCTCCCTATAGCTGTGTTTTCCGCAGCGAGAACAATTGTATATCTTACTGGCATGTAAATGAAATATGAAAATAATTCCTGCTCATTTGTGTGCTCCCACCGGGACTTACTTTGTTAGGAAGGTATTTGAATGAGTTTCCATTTTTTGGTTTTTTGATTAAGCCTGTGGTTCAAGATAAACCTTAACACCTTGAAATATGTTTCCAGGGATTCATTCTGCCTGTTTTGTACACTGAAGGGTTCATATCCAACTCAGCCTTATTAAACAGAAAGAACACGTTTCCTCTCTTCTTCCACCCAAAACAACATCTGGAAGGAAGAAAGGAGAGAGGAAGAATGGATGAGCTAGCCAACCATTGGATGTCACTGTTGCTCTATATACCATTCTGCTGAAAGCACCTCCTTTGGCAAAAAACACTTCTCCTGAGAGAAGTAGCAATGCAGATCAACCAGTAGTTAATGCCTTTTCATTCTAAATTGGCCTTCCAATTGATTCTTTTCATCATTCTAAGAAGGAGACATTTACCAATGACTAGAAAAGACAGGCAGTAGACACTGACAAGTAGATGAAGATTGTAGAGAGGCAATGTGGCATTTTCTACTTTGGAGGGGGAAGGGGAAAAAACCTCAATTTAGGGATTTCTTTAATATTTTTCCAGATACAAACTTGCTTTTGTTCTTTAAGGATTTAATAGGGTTTATCCCTTGTCTCTTGTTTACTTTTACAGTGTAGTGGATATGCCAGCATCACGCAGCTTTCTAAATAGGAATGATAGCAATAGCAATAGCATTTAGACTTATATACTGCTTCATAGTGTTTTACAGGCCTCTCTAAGCGGTTTACAGAATCAGCATATTGCCCCCAACATTTTACTGACTTTGGAAGGATGGAAGGCTGAGTCAACCTTGAACTGGTCAGAATCGAACTGCTGGCAGTTGGCAGAATTAGCCTGCATTCTAACCACCATGGCTCTTGATATGATCACACTACCTTATGTTAAGCCCTGTTGTATGAAATGGCCATTTTTTCCTCACTTTCCCTCCATTAAGGTGCAGTCCTGTGTACACTTAGGACTGCAATGAAATTCTTTTAGTCCCTTCATTGAAAATAGGACAAGTTGGTTTGATAGCTAAGGAGGTAGAGAGACAACAATATCAGAAGTGGTATAACATTTCAGATACATAGGAGGAGTGATTTAGAGGAATTGATAATCCATCCACCAATATATATATTGGTGTTGATCTGTGCCATCTCACATAGTTTGATCTTCAGCTGTAGGTTTGAAAATAATTTGTTGTGTCGTGAGGCCCCGTACATGTGCAAAAAGAGCAAACGAACTCAGGAACGGCGAAGGAAGATCAAAAATCCCAACATGTGAGCAAGTAATGATGAGACTCAAGAGGAGGGGAACAACTAGAAGTAGCACAGCATACTCACGGACACCTGAGGAGGAAGACAACATCCCTGGGTGGAAGAATATATGCAGGAATGCAGCCACCAGGGATTGCACCAATAGGCGTCCGGATCTGCTTGATACATCCCCTCCCTCGAACGTACGCAAGCACAGTCAGTCCAGGGAGGGTCGAATGGACCAAGGAACGGGGCTAGAGAGGATGACGGATGCGGGAGTGGGCGAGCAGAAACGGAGAGTGGTTGGATCCAGGAGGAAGGAAACAGCAACCTCGCGGGGCACTAACACAATAAAGGATGTGGGCCCTTTAAGAAACCAGATGGAGAGAATGGATGGACCGGTAACTAGGTCAAGGAGCCAAGCGCAAAGTTGCCCGGCAGCATAAGAAGGACTCCCAACAATCTTGCATCATGCTCTGACGATGTTGGTAGTGCTGACCGACGAAAGGCTCAGCTTTTAATTAAACAGTTTTGTTTTTAGTATTATCCTGGTGTTCAGATTATTTTATGATATATATATATATATATATATCTTTTCCTTCAGTCTGGAAGCCAAAGCTCATTTGGGAAATGTTCAGGCACATGTTGAGTGACAGGCTTCAGGGAACAGTTTTGCTAACTATCAGCCTGTTGTCAGCCAGCACTGAACTCTGCAAGCCTCCAGGATTAGAGCTGAAGTGAAAGGAACAAGCTTCCTTGTCTACAGCTAAATCTAACCTTTCCTAGGATATTTCCAAACCTACAGCTGAAGGTCAAACTATGTGAGATGGCATAGATCAATGATTTTGACAAATAGCAGCTGCCACAGTTCCACCAAAAGCCAATTGCACCCCTAAGGAAACACTTATACACAGACAATGTTCCTGAAGTCAGTAATATACAAGGTTTGTGTGTGTGTCTGTGTATCTTTGTCTGTGTTTTGTTTTCAATCCACTTGCCTTTTAATGACTTGGAATGGGTTGTATTCCTAAAAGTGGAATACAAAATGTAAAACTTTGTAGGATATCGTAAAGGTGCTTTTTTCATGAGGCAACTGAACTTTCTTTGTTTTTCCTTAAAGATGTTTCACTTCTCATCCAAGAAGCTTCTTCAGTTCAGAAGCTTCTTAGATGAGAAGTGAAACATCTTCAAGGAAAAAAACAAAGAAAGCCCAGTTGCCTCTTGAAAAAGCACTTTGGGACTCCATAGACATTTAACCACTTTATAGGATAGGCTTCCCTAATTGGATCCCTTCCAGTTGTGAGGACTTAGTTCACATCTGGATGGCTTCCAGATCTGAGGATTTAGCTCCCAAAATTCCCCAGCCAATATGGCCATGGCATTATTGAACATTCTGATACTTAAAGTTTCATGTTCTCCTGGAAATGTGGATGGCCCCCACTCAGTTGTTGTTCAGAACTATTGTGAAGACACAGTTCTTACCCAGGCTTTCACTCAAGAACAAGACACCTCACTTAATGTGTGTGCCTTCTTTTGCTTTGGTTTTTTAAAAATAATATATTGTAATTTCTTTGCTTGTGAGCTACCTAGAATCATTGAAAGACAAGTGATATGCAAGGTTTTTTTTTAAAAAAATACTATTATTCTTACAAATTTATTTCCCAAAGCTAAGATCTTTCTAGATGATTTATTTAGCTGCCTCACAGTCAGCAGATATACTGTTCCATGTTATTTTATTACTGCAATAAGTTTGTTGTTAGTTCTAGTAAAATCATTACGGAATGTGTTTTAAATAAAAAATAAATATCTGAAGCTGGAAAGAAGCTTTTAAAAAGAAGAGTGGATATTAATTTAGAAATTAAAATTAGAGTGTTTTTCTAAGAAGTCATTAAATGTATATATGTAATTTATGTACATATTTATTATTAATATTGTTATTGTTATTGTTATTATTACTATTATTACTATTATTATTATTATTATTATTATTATTATTATTATTATCTAATTGATCAGAAAGCTGGGACTGAGATTCTCTGGTCATCTGGTTAGTTCTTATGGTATTATCTAATTCTGTTTTATTATTTTGTTTTAGGAATGGATCGTTTGTAATCTCACACAAAAATAATTACAATCCTATATAAATTTTATAATAGTAAATTACTACCAGGTCAGAAGAAAAGTGAACGTAGATCACTTCAAGAATGCTATGTGAAGAATATCTTAATTAGTGATGGACTATTTAATAACTGGGAGCCTTAAGCTCAAATTTATGAATTTTTGTTTAGGCTCTGTGGGGCTTTTATTTGAATAGACAAATACAGAATCACAGTATTAGCGTTTCACTAAGAATAAACCCCTTTGTCTTCACCATTCCCATTTTTTCCCCTCTCATTTGACCATTCTGCTCTCTCACCTCATATTTTTGTAGTTCTACACATAATCACACAATGTCTTGCTATTTGCTATTAAGTTGTGTTTGTATATGTGTGTGTATGTGTGCTTCCCCTTCTGCAGCTACTAGCATAATTGCCCTTAAAAATGTCAAATAAGCCATTGCTGGGTCTAACTATGTATGTATTTGTGAACAACAGGGAATCTGCACATTATGGAATACATGCTGGGTATGAAATGATCAAGAACATTTGGTGGTTCAGTAAAAGTAGCAGAGGAGCACTCTGAAAAATTAATATGTTGAAACCATTTTACTTATGAAACATGATTGTGATGGAGTCAGAAACGGTGTGTTCTGTTTTATTTGGCTTGGACTGAGATTTCTTTCTTGCTTTTTGCAATTGCCTGCCTACCTAATGTGTTTGAGCTATAATTGCAATAGGTAAAATGCTCAGGTTTGATTTCGTTGTGCTTATATTTTGTCAGTATCTTCTACCTGGAAGCTTCATCCAGCCAGTTGTCCACATGTGATGTAGATAATGGGCAGCATAGATCCTTATAGTGTGTTTCAGATCCTTATAGTGTGTTTCAGATCAAGAATAGTTGACAATGAACAGATCAAGAATAGTTGACAATGAAAGAAGGGCATAGATGTTCATGTTCTCCTCAAATGGTTGGAATCATAATAGTCAAACAGTAAACTGACTACATCATTTGCTCTTACTGTATTTCAGATTGAGGTTTTGTGTCATAAACAAGTCTATAATAGTTCCTATGTTCAAACTCCACTGGAGATTCTACATAGTTTTATATTAAACATCAAATTTCTTTTTATTTATTATTT
>NW_015387816.1:95388-98114 GCF_001527695.2 Protobothrops mucrosquamatus | reverse complement strand
TCCCACTCCTAGCTCACCGAGGCGCCGCAGCATGATACCGTGGTCTACAGTATCAAAAGCCGCTGAGAGGTCCAAAAGAACAAGGACAGAGGAGTAACCTCTGTCCCGGGCCCTCCAGAGATCATTGACCAACGCGACCAATGCCGTTTCCGTGCTGTGTCCCGGCCTGAAGCCCGACTGGTATGGGTCTAGATAGACTTTTCTTTTCCTATTGACTCCATGATTTTAATAACAGACCAGTGGAACAACCCCAATAGCTATCTGTCTTAGCTGTTATCTCCTAAAGTACAATGAATTCTCTATCAGATGGATAATTACTTAGAAGTTCATCATAAGGGATATCTGCAACTGTATGAGTTTCCTTTATAATTCATATAGAAAGGTAGAGGATATTCAATATTAATTTCACAGTAGGAAGTCCAAAGTTTTGCAAATGACATCAACCACCCCCTCATTGATATGATTCCCAAAGCAAAATAAAATCTGTTATTTTGAAAAAAACAAATTGGATAATATAAGTCCAGTTAAGTGGATTTGTGTGTGTATGCAAGCAGGTAAGAGACAAAAAATGAAAGAGGTTATGTCCATCACTATAAAATCTGAGTATCTGTGTAAAGTGACAGAACCTGACTATCTGAAGAAGCATCACAGTAAACAAATATAATGTGAAATCTATTTATATACTGTAGTTGAATGAATTTATAATCATTCTATGGGTTTTTTTCCTAAATTGACCTTAGCCCCATCAATATGTTTCTTCCCTCTTTTTCTATGTTAGTAAAAATTATTTGTTTAAATGCTTTGACCTAATGCAATTATGCATATTCACTTGCAATTCAATATTGCACGTTGCACACTTGGAATTTTGAATACTGTTTTGTATAGATGGATATAACTACTGTTGGATATGAGAAAAATCCACACTGTGGTTGTGTTTATAAACACTCTTAACCTGGTTGATGAATTAACTAATTTTTATTATTTGCACAATACAGTGAACCATAAATTAACAGCAGCTACCTGACCAAGGTTAATGCTAACCAAGCTTAGTAAATGCATCTGTTAGATGTTTATCTGACCTTGTTAAGTATGAACAGAACCAATGAGTGGAATAATTGATTTGCACTTCGATAATTTTTCTAACCAATTTCTCCACAAATGTATTTTACCTTGAAGTAAAAATAGCTACATGTGTGTTTAAAAACATTGTTCTCTATTAACCTAAAAATTATGGAACTGGAATCTTACTGACAATTAACTGAATGAGGATAGCCATTGATCATTATTCAGATCAAGATCAAGAATGAAGGATGTTAATGTTGTCCACTGTATTAGTCTAGAAAGGGAGAAATGTTTTTCTTCGGTAAAAGTATGCTTAAAAAGTTTAATTTTGAAACTAATGACATGAAATAACCCTGATTTAAAGTCTCTTATAGTTGCTACTGGAATGTAGCTCACAGTTAGATGCTGCTTTTTCAAATGTGGTGTCACAATTTGAGGAAAACTACATCAATGCACATTTTAAAATGTCTGTTTTAAGAAAAAGTGTCTTTGAGACTTCGTGCCAGAGTTTCAGTAAATATATTCAAAAATTAATATTTGAATATACATTTGAATAAAATATTGCTCTGTTTTTTTTAAAACCCTTCAAGTGAATGTTGAGCAGAATTTTAAATAACATGTCCAGAAACAAATTGATTCATTTTTTTTTTATTTCTCATATAATGCAGACAAGAAATGCTATCTCCTTGAGCTGGGAAGAGAATTAATGAATTCAAAACATACACAAAAACCCCACTTCACAGGACTGTGAAGATTAAGTTTAATTCTGCAGATGTCTAGGCAAGATCTTGCGTCCTACTCTGCATGTACCTAGGAAATTTGAAAGGGACCTGTATGGATACTGATGTAGATGTCTTCCATATTCAGTAAGGAAGAGAACCTCATTGCATCTAGGTACTTGTTTACATATGTAAGCCCATGGATAAACATCTCTCTCTCTCTCTCTCTCTCTCTCTCTCTCTCTCTCTCTCTCTCTCTCTCTCTCTCTCTCTCTCTCTCTCTCTCTCTCTCTCTCTCTCTCTCTCACACACACACACACACACACACTATTGCTAACATCTTATATATCAAAGGATTTTCAGGATACACCTGGTAACAACAAAACAATTTAACACTCTCAAAGCAAAGGAACTGTGATGTAAAAACTTGTGTGAATAGCTAGTTCTTTACAAATAAGAGTATACAATGCCTTCCCCAGTGACTCCAAATTGCAGTTTTAACAATTTAGAAGAATATGGTGGGAAAGGGGGAAGTAAAGGAAAAGAGAGGAAATAAATAGACCGAAGGAGAGACAGATGCATAGATAGATGCATAGATCAATGATAGATAGATAGATAGATAGATAGATAGATAGATAGATAGATAGATGATAGATAGATAGATAGATAGATAGATAGATGCATAGATCAATGATAGATGATAGATAGATAGATAGATAGATAGATAGACAGACAGACAGACATGAAATTATAATAATAATAATAATAATAATTTAATTTATATACCGCCCTTCTCCCATAGGACTCAGGGCGGTTCACAGCATATTTAAAAACAGATACTATACACAAATACAAAAATACAAAAACACAAAAATATAAACCCCAATAAAAACCGAATTAAAAACCAAATATTGACGGCTGTGTTTCCAATTAAAATTGCTGTTA
>NW_015387816.1:76933-94320 GCF_001527695.2 Protobothrops mucrosquamatus | reverse complement strand
TTCATTTTAGGGCACAGATAATCCTCAATAATCTGCATCCTCCCTGATTTTCTACAATTTAGTAAAGTTCCCAAAGCTATAATAAGGGACCTCCTCCAATGGATATTTTTCAATTTAGAAAAATGGGGCTATCCAAAAGGGATTGCAGAGTGAAGAGTTGGTAACAGAAAGCAACAGCAATGATAACATTGTACACTACCTTGAAACAATCCTAAACATGCTTTGAAACCAAATTTGAAAGAAGCTTCCAAAGTACCTCGATAAAGAAAACTAGAAGTAGAAAAACAAAGGGCAAAGAAATATTCACTAAATTGGAGGACCAATTTTGACATGTAATTATGCTGCCCCACATGAATAGAAATTGACTGGTGAGTTTAACCCTGACCACTGCTCAGTTCATGAGGCGTTGTCTTAAGAACATTCTGAATCTATTGTGGACTATCATTAGGAGACCATATTAATAACAGTAATACTAACTTGTTACCTCTCAGACTAACCTAACAGCTTGTTGTAAAATATTGAAATAGTAGTTAACTGATAGTATTATTAAAATATTAAAGTCTTTCATGTTTGGACCAATTTCCAAAACTGGTCACAGATCATCAATAGAAAATAAAATGTAATCTAGATTTCTAACAGAATAGTCAGAAATATATATTTTTCCATTGCTAGTGTTTAATTCCTTAGACCAACAGCTTTTCAAAACTGTATATCACTGCACAGGACATATTGTGGCAACTCAGTGTGCTAAATGAGGCTTTTTGGGGAAAGCTGTATGCATACATATATGAGCATAAACATGTGTATGTACATGTACAGTATATGTTTGTACAGTATATATCTATTTCTGTTTATGCCTGGGTAAAATAAATGTATAGCTGGGTTTCTTTCTGCTCAGAAATTATATTAGCAAAATTAAAACATTTTAAACAAGCTAAATAATTTGCCAGCCTCCAAGTGAAAATGTGAAATGAGCCAGACTTATTTTTTTAAAAAAGTGACACAATATTTCTAGAAGCCTGAAAACTTTTTTCTTTAAAAAGAATGAATTGCTCCATCCCTGTTGATGGTAAAATGAAATCTATTTTTCTACCTTTCAGTAAATCTAAAGAGAATTATGCAAATTGAAGAATGTAGTCTTGTCACAATGATGTCATATAGGACCTCTTAGTTTGGAGGACTATGTGTATGCTCAAAAAAACATTGAGAAAGTAGTAATAAATTGCTAGGGTGCACTCTTCTGGCAGCTGTTAATAAATCAATATGAAGGGGAGTTCTGAAGGGCAAAATGTTGCTGTCGGTGGGTGTCTGATTTAATTTTGATCAAAATTAATATTTCGTATATGATAAGTGAGCTGGCAGGAACAGATTTTATGATTAATTCTACAGAATTGAAAATACTTTGATGGTACTTTAAAAGCCATTCCAATCATCTAAAATTCCCAGAAACTAATTCAGACACTGGCTTCTGCAGCATGTGACGATGACATTTTTTGTTTCTATTCAAATATTAAATAGGATGCTGTTTAATAGAAATGGTGGAATGAATTTTCTGGCTTAGAGAGAAAAGAGTTACTACAGGTGGAACCAAATGCATCAATCTTTGGAACCCATATTGTAACAGCCCAATTTTATCTTCATTTAGTCAGCGCAAGGCCCCATTGATTGCCACTGAAATTACTTTCAGGTAATTGTATGTAGAATTCCATCCATTGAATAACTTTCTCCTAGATTCTTGGCACCAGGAACCATTTCCAAATTTCATGCAATGTTTTTTACCCTGTAAATATCACTTGGGCATTTAACAAATACACATATTTAGAAGAACAATTTATCAAAAACCTTGAGGTTCTTTTCCAAGTTAATAAACTGAGCATCCAGCCACCTGGTGGGAGAAAAGCTGTCAAAAGGATCCAAATTGTGTGTACTTGGATCTTTTTTTCTTCAACTTCCGCTGAAGGGCAATTTGAACATCTTTTTGCAAAAGGAAATGAAGGGATATAGTACTGGGAATTGTGTGCAAAGCACGAGGCATCTGCATATATAGATTCCCCCTGACATTTAAATATATATATTTATGACTTCAACTTTTGGATCCCATGGTTTAGGGAGTATATTCAACACAGAACTACACTGTGACAGCCTTAATGGCTTTGAAATACTTTCACATGTCTAAACAATTTGTCAGAAGGATTGCCTGTGAGGAGAGGAGGAGGAGGAGGAGGAGGAGGAGGAGGAGGAGATAGAGGAGGATGGGGGCTTTGCAGAGTCATTTTATAGAACAGAAATGGAAATAAAGGGGCTGATATAAATGATAGCTGAAATGGAGGAAAACAGAGCAAAAGTAGAAGCCTTTATCTTGCAGTGATCTTAAAAGCAGTGTGTCTGTCTAAGGGAGACAATTCATATGATACAAGGAATAAGGAAATAAGTAAAAGGATGATAGCTAAAACCATTCAGTAAGAATATGAATCCTATTGCCATTTCCCACCCTTAGATATTTTAAAGTTCAAAAAGAAACTTGTCCCATCCATTTTTTACTTTCTGGGAAGTATATTTGCTTTCTCACATTCAGAGAAATATCTAGGTACCTTTGTGCACTAATAGGGAAAAAAACCCCATGTCCTAAATATAAATGTATCTCTGTGCATGTTTGCAGAACGCAAACTAAAATAGATGCTTGCATATGTAAGAAAGCTGATTAACATCTTCAGTGTAAATTGCCCTCTTTATGCTTATACATTTCTTTCTATTTAGAATATTCATACTGAGGCTGGAAATAAAACATCTTGCTGGCTATATAGTAAAATCAAAGCTCTTTCTCATTAACTCCCTAGAAGCACTGGAGATCTTTTTGTACCACTATTTATTAGTGCTGCGTGAAGCTTTGCTTTGCTTCAGTGAGGGGCTTTGCACCAGGAAAGAAATACAATTTGCCTGGCTAAGGCAAAGAAAGGAACTAGGCAATCTGCCTTGATGTGGCTCTTCATGTGTCTTTACAGTTCCTTCTCCTTTGCAGCATCTCTTGCCATTGGCCAAGGCTCAAGACCTTTTCTGGATTTTGAGAGAGATGGTGAAGGAGGATCCTGCGGGAGGCTGTGGAAAGGAAACATATAAACATATTAATCTTCATAATCCACATTTCTCCAGGAGCAAAACGGGAATCTTCTTAATTTTATCCCAACAGCAACTTTTGGGATGGACTGTAGAGAATAAGGAAGATTACCTTGACAGAAATATGCAAGAACTGTTACATAAGCATTCTTTAAGTCCCAAGAAGCAAGATAGAATTTGAAACAACTTGGACAGGCTCCTCTCTGATTCTTCTGCATATAAGAAGGAAGGGAGCTAAAGCATAATCTGTCTTGCAAGATTCTAATATTATAGCCTGTCTCAATAAAGTTTAGTTCTAGTCTTGTGGACTTGATTTTCTGATCTGGTAGGGACTGATAAAGACGGAGCTAAAATAGATTGACTCATTATAAGTCACCTAGTGAATTGCCATGACTAAGAATAGACTCGGACTTTGATCTTTTCAGTTATAATCTAACACATACCATTCCTAACAACCACTATATCAGTCAAGTGGATTTGTGATGCCAGTCAGAAAAAAACAATATTTAAAGTGAAAAGTTGTGAGCAAAGAGAAGGAATTGAGGTGGCTATTCTTAATATATTCTTAATCTTATTCTTAATCTTATTATCTGCAATGAGGCTAGTATGTTTTTTTTTTTTTTTGGAAACAGGAAGCCCTATTGTTTTTCTCCACACTTCATAGAACCAAAACATCCCCTTGAAAATCTGTAAAGCCCTATATTATTCATGCTTATATAGGTAATATTGACAAATATGGGTAATAATTGTTGACAAATATGGGTAATAATTGATTAATTAAATATCAATTAATCAATAGTAATGTAAAATAAACTACAATTAAAGCATCTGAGAAGATGTAAAGAGTATGAACCTCTATAAATAAGATCTCTCTTTTTCAGATCCTGATCAATCCTTTATCATTCTAAAATTTTCACAGCACAGTTTATCATTCCAGCTGCAGACTCATTTTCTCTGAGGATCAACACTGATTACAGTGGTATGATACTGTCACATAACTTATACTTAGGGAGGGGTGAGACACTAGGTCTATATAGGTGACCATATTAAATTGAAAGCTGTAAAATGTACAGGAAATCTTAATATATATATATATATATATGCTGAAATTCATAAAGAAATTAATAACTTCATGATGTCATTTCCAATTCAAAAACTCATTAAAAGTGCAAATATCAGAGAAAATAGACATAAAAATGCATGACAAGAAATACAGATTAAGAAAAGCTTTTGAGACTAATTAGATTACTGAAAAATGACCAAGGTCATTGCACAAAATGGCTACTAGAGGTGGGTTAGGGTAGGGAACAGGCATGACCAGTGTAACACAACTGTTTGCTAGATGAGCTAAAGAGGGCAAATGACAACTGAATTAATATATTCTTTGAACACCAGGCAGATGTGGACTAGAGATTCTAAATATAAAATATATTCTTTTGGATTCATACCTGTGTTTCTTATTCAAATAATTTTCTTTTTTTACATCATTCATTCAAGCACAGCTTTCCATATATTTTCCATATACAGCTTTCCATATATTTTCCCATTGATTCTATCAGTCTCTTTCAGTCCATAATAAAGTTCATTGCATTTAATAGTCCCCTTGCATAACCTTGCATAATAATACTAGAGTACATTTTAGTCTGGTATTTTTTTCCACTTCTGGAATTTTAAGTGAAAAATGGGACAATGTTTTGCCGCACTATTTGGACTTAGATGCATGCAATGGACCCAAACCTTTTATAGGGTTTTTTTCCCCATGCTGTAAAAAAAGTATTCTGTACAAGCCTTCTCTGCTGCAGAATTTCATTGTATGAGTCCTGCAATATTTGAAATTAGACAGGGCAATTTGAGTAAAATAAATTAATTATAGCAGATCCCAAGCCACTTCATAATCTTAAAAGTAAATCAAAATTTTAAAACAAAACACAAAATGTTTGTCAGGTCTCATTGCTGGAGCTGGTACTACCATAAGCCCATCTGGAGTGAAACCCTACATTTGCTCCTAGTATAATGTTGTGATACAAACTCCTCTTCCATATTTTATATGCTTTAAAATATTCAAACAACTTGTTTTTACTAAATTCATAAACTTGAGATTGCATTAGAACAGCTGGGTAGCAAGAGGGAAAAATCATAAAAACAATCTTGTTAGGAATTGTTGCCAATGTCTGTTAAAAGACACTCTTGTTGGAATGCCTTGCTTCATACAAATTGTTTGTCACCTCCCAGATCCCTTTGTGATTTCTTCAAGGCACTTAATACAAGTTTATAATGAATACATTGCATATTAATCTCTTTTATGAGAAGGACAACAGCATGCATGTTTTCTAAATGGGAACTTCTGAAATGAATGAAAAAGAGACTCATGGCTTTGAAGTTGGAAGCAATTATGTAGTTCTGAATAACAGTTATTCTGGCAAAAAGATTCTTTTTTGTCTTAAATCCATTAAGATAGGAATTATATAAAACAAATAATGATACTGTTCACTCAAGTATTGGATAATATTTGGCCTGTCAGTTCTGCCCGATACAAATTATATTTGCACTAGTAGTTTCATTTATTTATTTTTGTTAATTTATATATTTGTTCTCTGAATGAATGAAGGAATGCTGAGGAGGAAATGAGGACTGCATTTTCTTATATAAAATAATAAACTAGAAATCATTTTCCTCATATTGCTACAGAAACACTGAAAATCCAAGGGTTCTTATGGCTGCTCTTCCCTGACTCATTTAATGAAATCTTTTTATTTGAAAGAGGGGTGAGGGAAGCTTCAAACTTTAGAAATAGTACTTTGATGTCTTTCTGTTGCTGAGAAAAAAAAATCTTTTAATTAGGTCACCCAAACTTTATTTTCTTTCAAACTGTTCACGTTTATGATTCTCTTTTTCTTCTGTTCCCTTTGATGTTTCAAAATATATGCCAGTGATATTTAAGTTTATTTATTATGCACAGGCATTAAACTTGTGCTATTAACATTTATTCATGCCCTTGAAAATTGATTAGTTAATTAAGTGCAGAAGGCCTCTTATGGGAAGCTATTCATTCATGTTTCATTTAATAATCTACATGTACTATGTACATTTTATACTTTATTTTCAGCAAAAACAGCTGTTACTTATATGATATAGATTTTATAGTCCCCGGTGGGTTAACATATTAATTGAACTTTCTTTAATGCTATTACTAAATCCCAGTGTACTTTGATATCACTTTATCTAATGTAACAATGACTCATTTGTTGTTAAAATGGGAAGTTGAGATGAAGATGAAGAAGGTGATGTCCTGGATTTTGGAAGCCTTCTTCCAGAATTTGATTGAAAATTAAGTTTTACTGGCTTCAATTACATTAAGTTTTAATGTAATAAATTAAGTTCTTACTAGTTTCAGTTACAGAGATTCTTTAGCAAATTACTTCAGGATTCGCTCTGTAATAATGTAGAGATTTATCACTCTCTAAATGTTGTCAAGCACCAATTCCCACCAGCTTCTGATAGTACGGGCAAATGATTAGGCGTTACGGGAATTGTGACTGAACAGCTATGGAAAGCCACCTGGAAAACAGGTGGCTCTTCAGAGAGAGCCATCTGCTGCGAGCTGGTTGAAGAAATAATAGTATCCAATGGTTGGAAATCTGCAGTATTTGCCCATAACAGTAAGCAAATTGTTTCTTCTCATTGACATACTGTTTCCAATATGCCATTCCATTCCATTCCATCCCAGCAAATCCCACCCAAACCTGAATAGCTTCTTATCTAATCTTCTATTTTAGGAATATGTTAACTTGTGAAATTTAGAAAGCATGTTACTCTAATAAGTGGCAATTACATTTTCAGCAGGTACCACCAGCTTACACATGTGAATGGAAAAGAAAGCCATTAGATTGACAATTTGAGGAAATTTCTGTGGATTTTGCCTCAGTAAAGTAAGGCAAATCTCAGTGTGTAGTTGAGATGACTTTGGAGATGAGAGATAAAGACAATGACAAGCATTTTACAGCTCATGGTTGGTTGACAAACCAGTCTTAAACTGTAAACTGTAATCATTTCTTACCCTTGGAAAAGTCACCATTTAAGTCAACCAAGTCTACACCAATAGTGGAATCTTCTAGATGTTGTAGATTCTATAATCCAGTTCCACCACAGAAACAAAGTCCAGCACATCTGGAATGTGTTATGTTAGGGAAAGCTATTTAGGGTACGTTAACTTTTCCCCTAAGCTACCCTGAAAACCTTTGACTTTACAAAGGGCAGTGTTAACACTGAGAAGGATTGAGTTGATAGTGAGATGTAACATAGAAAGAAATGTTATATATTGTGATAAAAATATATTCATCGTGAATCATCTCACTTAACTCCAAAAGAAAGAACTTTAATTAGACTTTAACATCTTATTATAGGAAATAAATATCACTATTGTTCATGTAAGACATTTAGAAATTTACTGACATAATTAGATTTCTAAATGTGCTAATGAGTTTTGTTCATAAGAATGAAGCCAAATGTAATGCCATCTGATGAAGATTTGCCGCTGCATATTCTCTTATACTTAAACCTAATTCCCATGTATCTACTTCTGTGGCAGAAAAAAAATATTTAACATTGTGCTTTGCATTATGTCATATGTTGTCATTTACTATAGATGTATTTTATAGCTAGTCAGGCTAAAAACTTTTTACCCAAACTCAATTTGCAGTTAATTGTTGGACCAAAACAGCCTAATAAAATCTAGTCAGATTCTAGTGAAATATATGTAAAGTGGTGTTTGTAACAGGAGTGGAAAGACAGACTTGAAACAATAAAATAATCTACATTTCCACAATAAGCAATTATTTTTAACTGGTAATGTACAACAATATATTAAATGCTCATAAAATTCATGTGAAATTTACTAGCATTCAATTTGAGACATATTCTGTTCTTATTTGTATATAATGCATTTGCTCATAATGCTGACTAAAGAAGATTAACCACTCGTATGTTTAGAATGTAAATGAAACACTGAAACAGAAAGAAAAAAACCTTATCATCATTTACATAATAATGCTGTTCTGTAGAATCAGCTCACACATTCTGTGTTCAACAAGCATCAAAACTCTCATTAAGTTACAAAACTTAATTACTATTTCATCCAAGATGATTGTGATGATATTTACAGTATGTGCCATGGTTGTCAATTCTTAGTGACCACATAGATAGTTCATCAATATTCTTAGAGTTGGAAAAGGTTATTTGGCCATCAAGTCTAACCCTCTGCATAATACAGAGATCCAAATTAAAGAATCCTGAACTGATATGACAATGTCATTAAGCAACGGCTTACCTTTGTGAATGAGCCATTAAGATCTAAAATGATTGATGGACTTTTCCTATGACTATATATGAACTTCATACATTGCAATGCAGATGTTTTCATATAGTCCAACCACTTATCACTAGGGCTCAGCAGATCTTCAAAAGCTGCTTTGCTCTTGAGTCCTTAATGAAGTACAACCTGAACTGGTGCTACAAATTACAGTGACACACCTTTTCTAAGAAGAAATCCCTGTTTATTTGTGTATGACCTTCTGTAGAAAAGTAAAGGAGTTGGCTGATTGATTTAATTTTTTTTTTAATACATTTTTTAAATCCATGTCCTGTTTTCCTTCAGTAGCTCAAGACAGCATGGATAGCATTTCCTGCTAATTCCCTTTATATTCGGCTCCCTTTGACAAAACAATGACTGGCCCAAAGTCAAATAGTAAACTTCCATTTTTGAGAATGGAGTTTTATCTGGACCTTCCCCGCCAAGCTCAACACCTTAGCCATTGTTCACTGGCTGTTCTAGTGAGTTAGTACACTTAATTTCTCCTATTCCACATCTTCAATAAAGTAGTATGTATACTAGCTGCTCACCCACATGTCTGGTCTCCATCTTTTCTTTTATATCCTCTGAATCTATGTTTGTGACTGTGTGGGTAAAATTTGATCAAGGGCATAGTTTGCAAGAATTGATGCATATTTCAGATCCTTTAGTAAGTATGGGCAAGTCAGGATCTGACTTTGTCACTATGATGTTCTCTACATAGATTCACTACTCCCAGCATTTCAACATCACATATTATTATGTGCACAATAATCAAATACAGAGAAATGTAACTACTTTGCATTCACATGTAACTGGACTGAAGAATAAAACATTCATGGATGGTTACACCAGAGAAAAAAAGGTCATCAGTGTATTCAGTTTCATTTTTTCATACTTGCAGTTAAGGCAATCACAAAACCATGACACATGAGGCCTTATTTTTTTTAGGGGATATACAACGTGATTTAAATTATATTTTTTGTCCTTTACACACATATTGGTTTGAACAAAGCAAAAAATATTCAGAAAGTCATGGCAGCAACATTAATTTGGCCTATATAAATTCCTTTCATATCTGTGCCTGGATGAAAAAAAACAAGCTGACATCATGTGGATCTGCATTTCTGAAAGGTCTATTTTTCAGGCTTAGGATAATCAATCATTTCTCTGATGTGTGGTGTCAGAACTAGATGCTACTGATGAACTCTATTATTCAGTTTGCACCCAACTGGACAGCATACAAAATCCATTATTACATTTTCTGCACCAGAGAGAAAAAAATACTGTTAATTCAAATACTATATAGCAATAGCACGTAGACTTATATACCACTTCATAATACTTTACAGCCTTCTTTAAGCAGTTTAGAGCATCAGCAAATTGCCTCCAATAATCTGGCTCCTCATTTTACTGACCTTGGAAGTATCGAAGGCTGAGTCAACCTTGAGCTGGTGAGAATCAGACTCCTGGCAGTGGAATGAATAGTTAGCCTACAATACTGCATTCTAATGTACCACCAGGGCTTTTGATGATAGAAATATCATTTGTTTAATAGCTTAAACAGATAGCCCATCTTTTCATTCCATATTTCACTGATGCTCAAATGATTTTTTATTATAGAAGATAAGAGGTATACCAGTTCCAAAGATATAGCCAGAAACTCTTTTTTATCTGACATTGGATTTCATATTTGTTCCATTATAGGCCAGCATATTAATTTTTAGCACCTGTCATCAGTTTGAACCTACTTCTTTTTGGATGTTGCATGTTGCCTATTACTCTGACATTAGATAATAATGAATAGCGTGTAAATATATGTAATCAAACGGGCATCCCAGTTATTTGTATATTAATAACACCTAAAATATTTATTCAGAAAAACAGCAAGGTTGACTTTTCTGTAGGAGGTATGGGAAAATTCCTGATAAACCTGCTTTCTATCTCTCTTGCAAACTGCTTTCCAAATTAGCTGCAGTTTGCACAGTTTAGAATAAGAAATACTGGAAGCAGTGAGACAAAGAAGTAATAGTTTCATTGGTTGCAATGAAAGACTTATCCATGCAAATGTTTATTAGAAATTGACACACATCCAGACTGTTCATGTCTCAGAATTACATAGTTCAGACCATTTGAGCCATAGTGGTTAGAATGCAGTGGTTAGAATGCAGTATTGCAGGTTAACTCTGCCAACTGCCAGCAGTTCGATTCTGACTGGCTCAAGGTTGACTCAGCCTTCCATCCTTCCAAGGTTAGTAAAATGAGGACCAAGATTGTTGGGGGGCAATATACTAACTCTGCAAGCTGCTTAGAGCGTGCTGAAAAGCACTATGAAGCGTTATATAAGTCTAAGTGCTATTGCTATTTACCTTTTTCCTCAGGTTTTGGAGTGAGGATGGCTGCAGGTTTGCACCTGAAGAGGGATATAAATGTGATTTTCTAGTTGTGTATTAATATTTTGGATTTTAACTGAAATTGTTGGTTTTTTACTCATTGTCCACCATCTAGAGTTGCAATGTTTGAGTTAGAAAAGGGAAGGAGTCACAAAGAAAGAGATAGATATAGAGACAGGTGCTAGAGACCTTTATGCAAATATATATGCAAGAATCATTATCTAGGCAAATGTAAGGCTGAGTTTCCAAGCCTTGAGAAATGAAGTAATATTTAGAAGAGGCTCTAAAAGACACTCCCTGATTCACTGGAATATTGTAGCCCCCCCCCCCCCCCCATGAAGCACATTCAAACTTTCAAGATTCTTTCATTATAGCCAACTTCAGTAGAATTAGTTGAAGTTTTCATGCGTAGTTGATTTCACGTCTGGCTTACCTAGTGGGGCTCACACTTTATTTCAGACAGAAAGCTAAACCAATACTTTTAGATAAATTGCTGTTCCTCACAGCCACATTAATATCCTTTCCTGCCATCACTGAGTCTACAAGAAAGTATATAGACATAAATTGTGCTGACTCCACTGCCTACCTTTTTCTTTGCTTCAGCAATGAACTTGGTGTGTGTTGTTGCCCTCACACAGTTTAACACAGGATAATTTCAGGGCAATGATTGGTGGATTTCTTGACATAATTCTTCTCCAACTTGGTATCAGCTACTGGCAAAAAAGTATGCATCAATCACTCTCTTGTATGTGAAGTGGGGTATTAAAGCATTATTTGTGGGGTAATCTATAGTTAGATTCATAGTCTAAGATTGGGGAAAACTTAATAATTCAAGTCCTAAAGAATTATTAAGATACCATCTAAAATTCCAAGCAAGGTGATTTATAATAAAATTAGAGTGTTCAGGTCTGATGAATTCAATATTTCCAGGTATGAGGGAAGTCCTTTAGGTATCACTCCAATGGTTCCAATTACAATTGGTATAATAATGGATTTTTCCCCATAAATGTTCAATTTCAATTTGAAACTCCTAGAATTTGGTAATTGTTCTCCGATTGTTTACTGAATTATTAAATTATTTCTGATCTTTCCTCTTCCATCTATTTTGGGGATCGGGGGCATCAGGGGACAGACAGAGTTTTCCTATTTTACAATTTCTGCAGTAGAGATACATACACTGGAAATAAGCATCAGACAGAAAGATTCCTGCCTGGCATGGATGATCTCCTGGAAATGTAAGGTGTCTGGTCTTTTTTGCAGGGTGTCCACAGCAGATTTGCCAGGCCAGACAGCCTAAGGAGACCATTTTCTCTGATTGTGCCAGCTACTGTGTAGACTCATTCCTAAGGCATTTAAGATTGTCCTCATGGAAAGTTTTGCATCTCAGCAATGAAATGGGGATAAATTGGAGGCGATATCATGAGGATGTTTACAAAACTCTTTGCAAGATATTTTTGTGTCATGGGAAATAAGATATGAAACTGAGCCCTAAAGATGTGGTCTTTACAAATATTTTTGGCATAATCAAAAAGTCTTAATTTTAAAATATGTTAGTTTTAGATTTTTAGTTTTAAATTATGAAGATTTTTGTTCACAAAGTCCAATGAATCAAGTGTTCATCTGGTCAGGCTAACAATTCTTCATGATTTGGGTCTGTTTGCTCCCAATGTACCTTACACTACAAGTAACCATATCTGACAGACCATTTCAATTTGAGACCTGATTTTTTTTCTTCGAATTGTAAGAATAATATTTCAAAACATTAGTATGCCTACAAAATCTCAACACTATTATTAGATTTTTTTTTGGGGGGGGGAGATGATTTCTCTGCTTCTTCTCCCCAGTAGTAATTCTGACATTTGGGAAACTATTCATTTCTATGTCCCTCTCGACACCACACACACAATTCTCTAAATTGTTCAGCTTTATGCACGACCTTCCTTTAGTCACAAGTCTAATGATCAGTCATAAAATAACTGGACATTTCTATCTTGGACATTATCAAAGAATCTTCTTTTAGATGAAGAAACTCCTTTGTGTTGCAGCATCAAGGTCCTTTCATATCAGTTGTGCAACTGACATTATTTCTACCTGCTGTTTCTCTGCTCCTAATCAGTTCTTTACCCACTGTCTCCCTGCGGGGTTGAAAAGGGGCCTCTTGTGTGGCTTTTGCAACAAAGAAGCAGTGGGGAGGGAAAAGGTTAAGTACATAGCCTACCCTGCTAAGCTGCTGCTTTCTAAAGCAGGTCTTTTTTTACCTCAAATGCAATTGGATTTCATCCTCTTATTCCTCCTTCTCTCCCCCCCCCAAAAAAAAACCCCTGCATCATGCTTACAGCAGACTTGCTCAACTTGATGGGATCCAGTTAATCACAACCTCATTGGTGCTCCTCTAAGATTAAATACTTCTGAATCCAATCCTATGCAAGGAGCAATGGCACAGTCCCTTTTCTGCTTTTCATCTATACAAATTGGACAGGCATCCCAGCATATACTTTCCAAATAAAAAATATCTGAGGAGAACAAAATGTCTCTTTGCTTTAGATTCTTTGAGTGATTTCAGTCTTGAGGACACACTGTTGCATCCAAACTGGAGGCAATGCTACTTCAAATGCCAGTTGCAAGAGTTTTCATTGATTATGTGCCAAGTTGGTGTTGGCCCTTAGCTAGCATATGGATACATTTCCTCCTAGATGATTTGTCCCCAAGTGTTTATGGAGATTCTCAGTCATTCAGGTCATGGTTCTCCCAAAGGTGCTTTTTCAAAAGGCAACTGGACTTTGTTTTTCCTGAAGACATTTCACTTCTTGGATAAGAAGTGAAACATCTTCAAGGAAAAGCAAAGTCCAGTTGCCTTTTGAAAAAGCACCTTTGGCATTTGTCCCCAAGCTGATCTTTCTGGTCTTTGAATGGTAACTGCCCACTGTAATGGAATCTATCCACCTAGCTGCTCTTCAATCTCTTCCTTCCAAGATGCAATAGTTCAATAGTACAAGCTCCAAAATATCCCCCTACAATGTATGCCTGAATACTCCTGTTTGCAAACACCCAAATACATAAAGCAGGATGCTGAGTGAAATGAAATCCTAGAATAAAACAAGGTCAGATTCAGCAAGGCTCTTTTTAGATAACATTGTGTAAAGGTGCCACATTTTAAAATGTTTTTCTATTATCATTCCAATCCATCAAGAGAGACCCAGTATGTTCTGTTTGCTAGGAGCCATCTATCTGAAATCACCCTATGACCTCTGGACTTTAGTTTCTGGCCATATGAAAGACTGTATTCAGAAGGAACTGGGCATGTGAAGAAGAAAGTTGTTATATCAAATGCTTGGAAACCTTGCCCTACCCAGTTCTTCAGCATCCCTGTTCTTTTGTGAACTTGAAATTTGAAGAGGTTTTGACTTGTGGGCTGTAGCAGAACTAGGGAACCTGTGGCTTTTCAATTCTGCTATCCCAACTCTGATTGACCTCAGCCAGCCCAGCCAATAGTAAAGAGGAAAGAAACAATCCATGGAAGATGAAAAAAAAAGATCCCTGGTTAAAGGATGTCCAAATGCAAAGGCTCCTGAGTTTTTAATTGCAGTGTAAGAGTGAAGATTTCAGGCAGATAGAGTTTGCATGTTAGCTTACAAGTGCTGAATTTAGATCTGTTAGACATCTAATCAAAATTAGGTCTGATTTTTTTTTCTTTGTACAACAGTAGTGGGCCTTATTCAGGATGACAAGGTGGAAGCTTACCACGAGAAGGTTCAAGGGTTGGTGAACTGGTGTAAGGAAAACAGCCTAGTTTTAAATACCGGAAAAAACAAAGAGATCATTGTTGATTTCAGAAAAGGCAGGCACAGCCACACTTCTCTGTGCATAAATGATTCATCTGTGGAGATGGTTACCAGCATCAAATTCCTGGGTGTGCAGCTGACTTGGTCGCTCAACAGTGAGAAACTGTTGAAGCAGGCACAGCAGCGCCTGCATTTTCTGTGCCGCATGAGAAAAGCACATCTTCCTTCCCCTGTCCTGATCACTTTCTACAGGGGGACAATCGAGAGCATCCTGTCATACAGCATCACAATCTGGTTTGGAGGCATCACTGCTTCAGACAGGAAGGCGGTGCAGAGAGTGGTGAGAATAGCCGAAAAGATCATTGGCAGTTCCCTCCCTCCCATCCAGGACATAGCACAGAAGCGCTGCTTGAGCAGGGTCCGTAAGATTATCTGGGTCACTACACATCCTCTTCACGACCTGTTTTCCTTGTTACCTTCTGTGAAGAGGCTTCGTGGTATCTGAAGCAGAACATCCAGATTCAACTAGAGTTTCATTCCATACAGCATTAACCTTGCGAACTCTCAAGCTTCCTCCTTCCGTTATATATTCAAGATGGACAATATTTAATATTTATTTGCTACATATATGTAGGGATGTGGGTCTATACATATATTGTTCATAGTATGTTTAGGTGTGTGTCATGTATGTGTTTCACTTTGAGAGTGAGCCACTAAATTTCATTTTTGATGTGTGCCTTTGTGCCCACAGTATAAAATGACAATAAAGGTGATCTTATCTTATCTTATTTTATCTTAACTTATCTGCCCACCTTTCCCCAAATTGCATAGGATAGATAGATGATAAATAGGTAAATGATAAATACTATATATAGATAGATGGAAGATAGATAGATAGATAGATAGATAGATAGATAGATAGATAGATAGATAGATAGATAGTAATGACACATGTAAAGGAAGCTTCTGAGATACATAATCTGCACTTTATATTTTGCATTCTCTGAGGTGGAAAAATAGTTGAGAAGGAACCCTTCAAATTCATGTGGTAAGATAACCTGTTGGTGACAGCAGAGACCCATGTTTCATAATGCTTGCGAATATACAGCACTTGCTGCTCAAAACACTGGCAGAATGGGATGGACACAGCTTAATGCATTTTCATTAAATTGCTTAATTACTTTGATATGAAAAGCACCTGGATTCTTCTATTTATAAAGTAATGGTCTGACCTACTAAGATGAGAAAAGCACGAGAAGGGCAAAGAGAATATTGCTGGCATCCAGAAAGGGTCTGTATTTCTTTGAGATGAGTTTAAATTTACACCTTGAATGCTGATGAAAAGTAGACTTGGAGTGGGAACAATTTGGATTTAAAGCCTCTTTGCTAATTGCCCTTATCAAATATGTGTTCCTAGAAATATGAAAGGACTTGAACATTTTATCCATATGAAGATAGGGAGGATAATGTGATACTGAGTTGTTTATGTATCAACAAATTGCTTAAAAGGCATTTGGCTTCAGAATATAGTTTATATTGAACAGGGAGATAGAAATAATCTAATCTAGGGTATTTGAATAAAGTCAAAATATGCAGTGTGGGTCTATTTGGATGAATTTGCCTTAGCAATCTGAGGTATAAAAAGAAATTATTATGATTATAGTTAGAGTCAGATAAAATAGTTAAACATAAAACTAGGTTTCTTCACTTTGAGATTAACACTCCTGCTTTTAAATTAGTGAAATGGAACATCTGTATAATAATCCTTAGCAATTGCTCTGAATTCATATTATCCCAATAGTCTCAATTTTTTTCTGACAAATTATTATAGCATGTTTAGGTTATTTTTGTATGTAAAGGCATTCAGTGTTCAGCTATTAGTTTTTCAATTACTAGACTACAGGATGGGATATTGTTTTAACTGTATCCAGTGCTTTTTTTCTAAAAAAAAAAAAAAAAAAAAAAGGTGCCGGAACTCACACACGTCATACAACCTGCCTTGCCTACCCTACAAGGTTCCATCCCAAAAAGTGCCGGAACTCCGTTCTGGGTGTTCTATGAGAAAAAAAGCCCTGACTGTATCCATTTTTTTTATTCTCGGGAGCAGAAGAATCATTAACATTTTTCAGGCTCTGCACATCCTGCTTATTTTCTTTTATACTACACAGGGTTCTTATTAACATTTGTCAAGTTACGAAAAGGCCAGAGTCAAAAATGTCGGAACAGTAATAGCAGCTTTGGATTTTATCCAGAGATCCTCTCTTGTTTTACTTATGGAAAGCAGCTCTGAGAAACTATTCAATTTCTCAGGCTTTATATATAGGGTGCCAGCTCATCTTTCTTGTACTGATCTGAACAGATTGTCCTATTAGAGTTATGCAGTGCCCTTGGTTGGGTTCCAAAATGCTGCATTGTAAAGAACATTTGTTCTGGAACTAAAGTAGCTATGTGTTTTCCTGTAATCATGTGGCAGTTGCAGAAGACATCAGTGGGGTCCTGGGAAGAGACACAGTAAGTTTAAAGAGTTACAGACAGGTAACTCTTTCATTCGTCCTTCTAACAGTATTTTGAAATTGAATCTAAAATGTTGTATCAAGTCAATATCATGGCTGCTCCTGAAAAAAAAATATTTGTATAGATTTTGATTCTGTAATATGCAGAATTCTGCCCTTCCCCCCCCCTCTCTCTCTCTCTCTCACACACACACACACACACAGAGAGAGAGAGAGAGAGAGAGAGAGAGAGAGAGAG
>NW_015387816.1:57339-76386 GCF_001527695.2 Protobothrops mucrosquamatus | reverse complement strand
AGAGAGAGAGAGAGAGAGAGAGAGAGAGAGAGAGGGAGAGAGAGAGACCCACAAAATATAAAGTTGAACACACAAACACAGTCAGAATTTGACATTCTGTTCAGTTTCTGACTATGCCTTCAGATTACATGCTGGTGTTTGTTGTCAGATCTATGCATCTTTTTGTTCCACAGAAGGTCCCTTCATTTGAATCTGAAAGCTGGCACTCTTTTTTTAAATAGGAGCTTTAAGCTTTCTGGATGATTGACTTTTGTGATTTCATGCATTTCTTTGAATAAGGTTCCAATTACTCTTTTCCAGTCTGCTGCTTTCTTGATGCATGGGACATCAACTTAGTGTTGATGGAGAATGTTAAGAAATGAACTTCAACACACTGGTTTAAGGAATTTCAAGAAATAAATAAAAATGAGATGGAGGGAAAATGTATAAGTCAAGAATCCAAGACCCAATAAAACTTGGTAGTGCTACATGAATATGCATGTATGCATGTATGTATGCATGTATGCATGTACCTATGTACCTATGTATATTTTTACATAGGTACATAGGTACATTCAATATGATTAGCATATTGAATAACTAATCAAGGCATGTTATTTCAAAGTAACCTCTGCATTGGTACAGTTGTCCACATAACTGTCCTTTTTTTCCATGAAAGAACATTTACTCTCACTGAATGTTGATGTCAAATTTTGTTTTGAGAATCCATCATACTAAACTATCTTTCAGACTTAGCAAGCAGCTATTTTTCTGCCAGTCAGATTGTTTTATTTCAAATTTGATGAAACATCTGGGTCCCACATTTTCTTCAAGAAACTTTTGCCTGAAGTTTTAATGTTGTCATGCATTTGTCACTCAGGCAATTCATCTTTACTTTATTATTTTGAGAAATTGAACACAATCCAGTGTATACAAGGGATTATAATCAAAAACTTTTTGGTACTGCTGCTGGATAGAAGTTCTTCTAAAACTCTGCTTATGCTTTGTTAAAGATTTCTGATTGTCGTTTTTACTCCCAGGCTTATAGGCTTACTGACAAACAGGGCCCCAGATGAATTACATTCTAGCCTAACTAACCATCTTAAAACAATATATACGGAGTGCCATAAGAAGATAAGACATAATTCCATAAAAATCAGTTATTTGGTGACATTTTAAAAGGAAATATTAAACATGAGATTTTAATACAAATCACAAACATCACTTAGAATTAAAGAATTAAAGGACATTTTTGACTTTTAAATTCAGCTGGATCGTATCCAATGGTTTCCATGTTAATGGAAATTCAGTGAGCTTTTCTCTAAATGACTTCTCCATGAGTAAAAAGCTTCAGAAGATACCATAACCTGAAAGAGATTAATGCTTTTAATTTTAATAACTATAATACTTAACAGAAATTATTTATGTCCAGCAAAGAGGTGCATTAGCAATGCCTCCATTAGGTCAATGACAACAACAACAACAACAACAACAACAACAACAATAACAACAATAATAATAATAATAATAATAATAATAATAATAATAATAATAATAATAATAAAGTTGGAAGGGACCTTGAAGGTCATCCTGCTTGGCCAAGAAACCTTATACCATTTCTGACAAATGGCTGTCCAGTCTCTTCCAGTGTTGGAGCATTCAAAGCTTCTGGAGGCAGGTTGTTTCACTGATTAATTGTTCTAACTGTCAGGAAAATTCTCCTTAGTTCTTGGTTGCTTTTCTCTTTGGTTAGTTTCCATCCGTTGCTTCTTGTTTTGCCTTCAGATGCTTTGGAAAATAGCTTGAGTCCCTCTTCTTTGTGGCAAGAAAAACCAAATGCACAGGTATAGTATAGGTGGTAACTTGCTCAATAGTAGTAACTGTGAGAGGGATCTCAGAGTCCTAGTGGACAATCCCTTAAATATGAGCCAGCAGTGTGCTGCAACTGCCAAAAAAGCCAACACAGTGCTAGGCTGCATTAACAGATGTATAGAATCAAGATCACGAGAAATGTTAATACCACTTTACAATGCCTTGGTAAGGCCACACTTGGAATACTGCATCCAGTTTTGTTCACCACAATGTAAAAAAGATGTTGAGACTCTAGAAAGAGTACAGAGAAGAGCAACAAAGATGATTAGGGGACTAGAGGTTAAAACATATAAGGAACAGTTGATGGAATTGGGTATATCTAGTTTAATGAAGAGAAGGACTAGGGGTGACATGATAGCAGTGTTCCAATATCCCCAGGATTGCCACAACGAAGAGGGAGTCAAGCTATATAATATTTTATTAATTTTATTAATTTTCTAATTCTACAATTATTTAAAAAGCAACATGGTGACTGGGTTAATAAATAGTTCAATAACATACATAAGTCTTTAGTATAAATCTCAAGTTACAACATCAGATATTTCCTCTATCTACTATCTCATATTAGGCTAATACAGTTATTATTATTATCAACTAAGTAAAAACATCTTTGTTACATTTATCAATAATTTTTAGCTTATACATATCTTAATTGTGTTTGCATTCAATCCTTATGTACAATCAATGTCCTGTTATTGCTTTTTTCCCCAAGCTTTAATTTCCCATCAATATTCAAATTAACATTTGGTATTTATAATTTCCAAGCTTTAGGTAACCAAAGTTTCCCTTATCTCAACTTCTTTCTTTTTCCTATTATTATTATTATTATTATTATTATTATTATTATTATTGTTGTTGTTATTTCCTAGGGCTTTATTTTACAAAATTTATATGCCGCCCTTTTCCCCATGGGACTCAGGGCGGCTCACAGCATGTTAAAACAATATACAAAATTACCCCTTCTAAAAACCAATTAAAATCCAAATATTAGTGGCTGTGACTATTTAAAATCATTAAAAATTATCCCTATTTAAAATTCACCCTAGGTCAGGCCCGCTTGTTGAAAAAGCCNGCAGAACAGTGCCTCCCACTCCTAACTCACCGAGACGCCGCAGCATGATACCGTGGTCCACGGTGTCAAAAGCCGCTGAGAGGTCCAAAAGCACAAGGACAGAGGAATAACCCCTGTCCCGGGCCCTCCAGAGATCATTTACCAACGTGACCAATGCCGTTTCCGTGCTGTGTCCCGGCCTGAAGCCCGACTGGTATGGCTTTATGATGTTCATCATGCAGTGACATTTCCTTTGGTCCAATCCAAGGACAAAATGATACAATACTATATTAATGGGATCTTTAGTCATCCACAATGCTTGGTGGCTTGCCTTCCTTGATATCACTACTTAATAGTTCTGCTGTGCGTAATGAAGTGGAAGAAAGTTATATATGCAAGGTCTCCAAGCCTGTGTCATATAGGAAGTCTATGTGGGTAATAGTACATAGCTGTCAGAACATAAATCCAGGACTCTGTCTCACTCAAGATATTCTGTTAGCACGGATGATGATTTCTGTCCTGGTTTGGAATTAGGTCCATAACAGAACAGTCATCTTCAGTCAGCTGTCCAGTCAAATTCATTCAATTCAAGACACAATATCAATCACAAACTTTTGTTTCTTGCACCACCATGATGAACCTAGCTTAAAAGAGCAATTATTTTGTGATTGCAGTTATCAAATTACTTAATTATGGAATGGAAGCAAACAATTTTATTGCAATCATAAATTTGAAACAGGGCATTGTACAAAATCAAAGGATTTCAGGTATTTAATGGCCTGATCTTAGGAGAGGAAGAGGATCAAGAGAATGTATCCCTAACAGCAGAGTCTATGTAGCCAACTCCCAGCAACAATATTGAAACACTTACTGGCTCCACCATTCCTGCCTGCATACAGGTGTCTCTGTCAAAAATTCTTCCATCCACTCTCCAAGAGCACCAGAGAAGCAGCCAAAGACAAATGAAGTTGCTATACCAAAGCATAGTCAATCTGTTTTGGTTATTCAGGAGTAACTTGCTGAAAGAAGTTAGGACTAGGGTCAGAAAATGAGTGTATTTAAAGAGAAGCCTTGCCTAATTAAGGTCACTGGAGCAAGATTGATATATCGTCAATTATTATTCCTAGCTTATGAGATCCATTTTTATAAATTTCGTTGGTTTGTCTTTGGATTCCTTCTCTCTTTCTGTAACAGTCTACCCACTGAATTCTGCTCATGTGTGTATAAAATTTAGATGGAATTTATAAACTCGTAGTGTTTGTGTGTGTGTACAAATAGACACAATGCAGCAATCAAACACAAATGGAGATTCTTCTTGTGCCATATCATACTTATCTCTGAAATAGACCAAAGTTCTTTTCAGATATTCATTATAGGTGTCTGAAGAAGTTGTTCATCTGCATGTAACTAGATCCATCCCCTTGATATGATGTGACACAGCACACCAGCAGCACTCTCAGACTGATACAAAATCACATTCAATTTAAAAGGAGGAAGATTCATAATGCATAAGCAAATCAGAGTTCTCATTTCTTGTATTGTGAAGTCTACATGCGATAAAATTGGTTTCCTTCAAACTCAAGCGGTGTTCTATGGGGAGTCTTGCTAGCAGGTGGGTTGTCATCAAAGAAACTAGACCTGGCATTCTTGTAGGCCTTTTATGTATTCATAAAGGTATATGTGAAGAAGGCAAAGGAGTTTAAATGAACATTAAAATGAATCCTTAGGATTTTTTTTTCTTTTAAGATTTATGAAATACAAACCTGAACATCCCTAATGATACAGAACAAGCATTTAGGAAAGAGTCTGCTGTTGTTGCATGAAATTTAATATAATTCACAAAGAATATCAGGTCTCCCAACAACAGGCAATTTGAGACTTGTAGAAAAAGAGACGAGTGCTTCACTCATCTCTCTATGAAATTCTGAGCTTGAGCGATGCTGAATGATTTAAAAAGCTATTATAGAGAACAAAAAGGTTAATTGATATCTTCCTAGTAATACTGGGGTCATTTAGGATAGGGAAATACTAGTAAAATGCAAAGAGATGTGAGGATTCCCTCCTCAGGTTTATGACAGACATTAAAAGGGAAATCCAATATAAGTATTGGTTCCTGGAATGACCTCCTGGGAACCATAGATTAGCTTTCCAGCTAAATAATAGGCAAGAGGGTGAACTGTCTTATTTTTCCTTTATCTAATCCTGAATGTCTTTCAACCCAGACAAACTCCAGTCCTGTTCCCAGTAGGTTTTGTTTTGTTTTCAGGATTAGCTTTTACATTCTGCACATATCACTTTGACTCTTTATATACTTTTCTCACTGACGTTGGTATCCACACATGTTCTTTTATCCAATGCTCCCTTGCCTAGCCTTCATCTGTTCCTTCAAAAAAAATGATTATAATTAGTCTTGCCATCCTTGAAATGCCAGTGATGTTCCTCTAATTTCTTTCTGCTCACAACACTTTTTAGATTGAAATGAAATTCTAGAGAAAGTGAAAGTGACAAGGTCCTTGTGAATGCTAGCATTTCTCTCTTTCTTTTGCATATGTTTTGCTTTCTTCTAATTAACTTTTCCTTCACATTTCCTCACATTTCTTTTGCTTTATATATCAAGACCAGGACATTTATAATGTGAATGTGGATACGCTAGTAGACCCACATTTATCTTACTCATTCTTACACTCATTATTTATATCTACCATTCCTGACATGACTATCTCTCCCTCACAGTGTTTCTTCAGGCTTGGGTTGAGCTCCATAAATTTCAGAGATTAGTTATATATGGCCACTTTCATTTCTTGATAACAGATATGGTGCTATTTTTTCCCTCTCCTTACCCCCCACCCCAATTCTCAAGGAGTCTTCCATTTGTTTTGTTCTGTTCCATTCTTTTTTGTCTTTGGCCTATCATGCTTTCTTTATGATTTGTATTATATCTCTATACTTCCATTTAAGTTTTTGATCTTTGAGGACTTTCTCCTAGGTTCATTTTTCATGCTTTGCACTCAATGCTATTTGTTCCAAGACCATAAACAGTAGGGAATGGGCTTTGGATCATTCCTTCTGAGAGGCAATCTCTACCTCCACTTTCATCTAGGTCCAAGGTTCTGAGGAACCCGAAATGGTCAGCCTGCTTAACGTTGTGACTCCTCTGTAGTACCTTTAGACTTTGTTTTTTCCTTTGTTTTCTTTGTTTTCAGGATAAAAAAAAAGTCCAGTTGCCTTTTGAAAAAGCACCTTTGGGACAACCATGACCTGGATGACTGAGAATCTCCATAGATGTTCACCTTAATTAAAAATTATTAATCATAAGTCCATCAGTCTAGGCTTGCCATTATATCTTTTCTGAAAAAAAGAGAAAGCTTCCTGAGGTGACAATCAAAGAGGAGCTTTCATAGAAAATCTTGTTTTATATTTGTTCCAAATCCTTGGGGATGGGAGCATGTCTAAGAAAATGATTCTTAAAATCGACTTTTCATACTATAAGTAGGCATGGCATCCAAATCTTTGAGTAATCTCTTGTTTTGGAGAGTCACCCAGACTTTCATCCAGACTAAGAAGCAAACATCAAAATAGAATTTCAAATCTGGTAAACCTAAATATCCTCTTTCTTTGGAATCCTGGAGGAAAAACCAATGTCTGGATAGCTTCTAAAGAAATCTTTTATGGGGATAAATGGCTCTTTATCTTGTTTCGGTATTGTTCCTGTATATGGCAGAGCAATTTGAGGTATTTTTGATGCTTAAACCTGTAATAACTGTGGATACTGCATGCATATAACTAGTGAGCGAATTGTTGTTGTTTTTTCAAATGTCTTTATTTCAAAGTTTTCCTAACAATTTCAAGAAGTACTAATTCCTATTTAAAATTATTTCCCAGATCATATTACTTTCCTCTTTTAAGTTTGAGCTTTTATAATGGATTCTTCATATTGTCCTTCCCTGAAAAGCAGAGCCTTTCATTTTCTATAAATCAAGTATTAACATTGTGTTTTTGGTTCCAATATGCTCCTTATTTTGTGATTCCACAAGTGCCAGAGAAGAAAGAGATCCTTTCTGCCATTCCATTCCTGACATTGCAGAGGTTCACTGTATCTACAACACAAGCTTGGAAATTCCGACCACTTTCTCTTTAATACCCTCTTACACAGTTACCCTGTACCTGGGTGATTTTGCTCCACCATTGTTTGGAATCCAAGTCTGGGTTTTTCCCCGCTGTTGTTACATTACAGATTCCCTTTCTAGCTTCATCTGTCTCTAGTTTTGTCCTGGTCTTTTCTTTCTCCCAGGCCAGGGAGTATCTGATTCCAGGCTCTCTCAATTACAGTTTCCACTGATCCATATACTAGTCTTTCATTCCAGTATTGGCTTCTGTTAAACCAAGAAGACAAGTCCCATATTTTTCTATCTGCTCTTTTGTTGAAAACCTTCCAACAATTGGCAGGTGCTTCTAAGGAGTTTAAACTTTTTCCCCCTCCCAGTTTCTTTATAACTTTCTTTGTGCCTAAGCTATGCACCCAGGAGTCAGATGACTAAGAAAAAAAAATCAAGTTTGTCCTTGACCTTGACAATAGCATATAACATTTTCTTGTTTCAGGGCAGTTCATATAATGTTATGCTTGGAAATATATGTTAACTGGAAAAGACGTGCAATGAAAAATTCATAAAGTTATTTCAGCAGTGCTCTAAGAGTAGAAAGGAGCTTGATTACCATTCCGGAGCCCACACACCCGGTCACATTCAACATCTGTCTAGGTCAGAAACATTGCGTGCAAAAGTGAACACAGCTCTTTAATGGATTAATGGGAAAATGTGGAGCAAAGAAAAAAAAAGCCCTACTAACACAAGCAATAAAATTGGTATTGATCCATCTATAGAGGCAAGGCCTGATCAGGGTATTTGATAAATTTAATATAGCAAGGGAAGAATGCTGTAGAGACATAAGATGCCTATCTATTAGATATATGGAACACAATGTTTCCATATAATATTTATGGAAATTTATAACTGCCCATATACCAAGAGGAACTTGGAAATTGTATTTATTTGTGAGATATAAATTCCCCTTGCTAATCAAAAATGGTGGGAGTGCTGAATGTTGTTGTTTTTTTCCCCTGTCTTTCTGCACGTTTAAAAACAATGCCATTAAGGGGGAAAATGGCAAAGTAGATGAATTTCCAAGTTTCCTAATATTCTATTCTTGGAAAAGTTGTCAGGTATATAGTGGCCAATGTATGTTGATCTACATCAGTCTAGTTTGAGACCAGTTTGAGAAATGAAAGAACTGTAAACTACACAGAAAGAATTTTGATTATGAAGAACCTCACAGTCATTTTTCACACTATTAGTCATGCTCCCTTCATCTTTGATTTGCAGTTTTGGAAACCTGATATTGGATAGCTTCAGAGCTTTTTAGTAAGAAATGATCATCTCTTGCCTCTATCCTACGTGCTACTTAACATTTCCCTAAAAACATTGGAGAGGTCAATCAGAATTTGAGAGTCTCAGAATTAATCTTTATGTGGGTGATATATAAATGTAATTGATATTGTTATTTCATTTCCAGGTTGTTGAGACTTGCAACAATATTGGAACTGAATAAATCTGACAAAGTCAAGCCAAATCTTGACAAGTTGGACCTTCTTTTGATAAATGCAGATAATATAGGAATTTACATCCTACCTGTAGACCAACTGAAAACATGGTTTCATTGTCTTGGAGATCCTATGGGATTATTCTTAATCCCCAATAATCTGTCATAAACAATGGCCAGAAGCACCTTAGACTAGAAGAGATTGATGTATAAGCAATGTCCATTCATGGTAAATATACAGAACTAGGCAGACAGGTAAAATGCCTTGCTTACTTCTTATCTCAGCGCCAGCAATAAATTATATATAGAGTTGGTCTTTAAGAGATTTCAAATATTAACAATGGTCTAAAATGTTGTGACCTATTTGTTAAAAGAAGCTGTCAGGGGAAAATTTGTGACTCTTGCCAAACAGATTGGAATAGCATAATATAGTCTGCTAGTGATGAACTTTATAGTCCTGAAAGCACTAAGACCAGACTATTTGATAGGGTTCTTCCTTGTAAATCAGCCTCTCTACCATTAGAACCATGGATTTTTTTTAATGGCTATGCTGAGATGTGGAGGTTCTTCCGAAGAGAGGCCATCTCATTTTCTCCCCCAAAAAATCTGAAAGGCAATTATGCTATTTTGTCATACAAGCATTGTAACATTTCAGATAAATTTTGATTGCTAAAGTTGTATTTTAGAATAATGTCTTAAGTGTTATGCATTATGTATCAAAATAATGTGAGTTTTTTAAAGCTTTTTTATTATTGAATAAAGTAGATTGAAGTGCTTTAATTTGTATTTGGTTAAAAAATAAAGTAGATTTTAATGTGGACAAGTTCAAACTTTGCTAATATGTGAGAAAGATATTAAAGCTAGGCTGTGATTGTATAATCTCCTTTTGTAATCTAATCTGTGAGTTAAACCAGTCTTCTCATAATAAAACCAGGTGAAACTTATCAGGATCTATCTCTGGTAAGCTATGTTGGTATAGATAAGAGTTATACTTTAGTTTGTCTCTGCTTTAAATATTTTACTTTTTTTAAAAAAGAAAAGAAAATCTATTATGTGAAGGCTGCAGGAAAATTTAGGTCACACAACCTTGAAATTTTTGATTTTCATATAAATGTTTCTTCTGATTCAAGATGGAAACTATTTAATTCAAATGAGTGCAGCAAATCTTGCAGATAGGCAGAGCATGAATGTACAAGATAGGGTGAAATCAAATAGAGCCTTTTAATACTATTATCAGTGTTTTTAAAGTATTTTTTTTTTTGTACAGCAAGCTTAGTTTCTATATTATGCAGGAACCATGTATGTTCTTTTAAAAAAAAAAGTTAAATGCCACTTTAGTATGATTCACAGTGCTGAAGTGCCTATCTGTTATTAATATCTTGGAGAAAAGCATTAAAGAAGGGCTATATATAAAGCAAACCATTTCTTATTGGCATTACACTCTAACTTTAAGTACATTAAAACGTGGACCTGAGATAATAAGATAAATGCTCAAGTGTCTTCTTTTAGCCCTTGACTTTCAAAATCAGAAATAGCAATACTCACCGAATTATCAGATTGTCAACAGCTTGCTATTCACACTTTCCTGATTTTCTTCTACAAAAAGGAAACAAATAAGCTCTAACCTCTGATTTATATTGGGGTGAATATTTTAAATATTAATAAGCCAGTGGGGGATTTTAAGTTCATTTTTACTTTAAAAAAACCCAGCAGTTTTTATAGTCTCTTTCTAAAGCAGAGGTCCCCAACCCCTGGTCCATGGATCGGTACCGGGCCGCTGCATGCCAGCAACCGGTCTGCACAAACAAGCAAAGCCCCCTCCACAGGATGCAGGCAGCACACAAAACCATGCACTCTCCAGTCCACGGAAAAACCTTTCTCCATGGAACCGGTCCCTGGTGCCCAAAAGGTTGAGGGCCTCTGTTCTAAAGAACTCTTTACAATCTTTGGTATAATAATTAACAGAAAAAAAGTTTTAATTAATGGCATTTGCGAACACATGCTGCAGATTAATATCAATGTTTGTTTTTATAAAATAAAACATTTTCAAGAATAATGTGAGACACAGGATAGATGAGATCTGACTACAAAACCATTTTCAACTATAGAAGTTTAAGAGGAGATTTTGGATCAGATGCTATTTTTCAGCTCAGCTTAGATCCCATGGTGATTGTTTCGGGAATAAAATTGGGAAAGTTAGCACTACGTAGGCCATACTGAGTTTCTCAAGGAAAAGCAGGAGATACCTACATTTTGTAAGCAGAAGTATGCACAACAGAGGTAATATGTTTTATAATGAACTCTATTTTGGATCAGCTGTGGTTTGGTACAACAAAACCTGTATGCTTAGCTGGTATCATCAAAAAATAATCCTGAACATTTTTTGAAGACTGATTTTATAGGGCCAGTTGGCAAGAGATATGTTCATCATCAGCCACTCTGTGTCCAAAGTGGTTTGTATGATGGTTTACCCACCTCTGATCTTCATATGGTTTCCTTTCCTCCCTTCACCTGTTTTCTGAAAGTCTGAATATAACATATCCCAATACCTTGCTTGCTCATGATAGTCCTGATGCTTTCATTTTCCCTCAGCTTTTGCCAACATCAAGGATATCATCAAGAAAAATGTTTCAGCCTAGTGTTTTGCTTTTTGCTTTTTTGTTTTTTTTCTGTTTCTGTTTTATTTTCCTACTTCCATCTCCCTCCAAAGGATTTATACCAAGAAACAACTGTATTTTAAACTATGGCCTAGGGAGGGGGGAATTCCAAAGTGTGTGTGTGTGTGTGAGAGAGAGAGAGAGAGAGAGACAGAGAGACAGAGAGACAGAGACAGAGACAGAGAGAGAGACAGAGACAGAGACAGAGACAGACAGAGAGACAGAGACAGAGACAGAGACACAGAGAGAAACTGTGGGTGTTTATGTCTGTGTCTATTTTCTGGTCCACTCACTTCTGCATGGACACAAACTAACACATACCACCACCTGTTCCATGGATGGAATGGTTCATTCATTAAAAGTTTAGCCCATCTCTATAAATAAGTAAAGAATCTGACCATAGCATTTCCTTGCCTCTACAAATGTGGTGATTCAAAGATTGTATTTGTTGTTGGTTTATTTTGCATCAAATACATTCAGCTAGAAGCCCAAGAATAAGACCATAGCTGACGTTAAGATTAATAGACTGTATTAAACTTAAACCCTTAAGAATTATATATTCTTGTGACTTGCTTGCCAGGAGCTTCTAGATAAACACATTCAACTCTACTAAGGGGTTTAGATGAGACTTTATGCACTGATTATGTTTTGATCACCAACTGGTCAGGTTTAAATTGTGTAGTTTTCAATTGCAGTTTGAAATTCATAATATGCATTGAGGCATGCAATTTGTAGGATGAATTGATAATTTAGGATTTAATATAAACTTAACTCGATTGTTAAGTTTCATGCAGATTGTTGGACAGTATGTGAACATATTAAACCAAGAATGGCAATCTTCAGGCTGCTTGTGGTATCCAAGCACTCTTCAGATTTTGGAAGGGATGAAATGGTAAACTTGTTAAGGCTTAAGAAATTGGTTCCATTCCTTAAAAAAATAGACCCCTGAGAATGGGTTCCTCAAACCATTTCTTCCTTAAGACATTCCTTCTCATGAGAATGAGAGATGGGAAAGAGAGAAAGCTTCAAAATCTCAATTGCCCACCCATATACCTAATCCTTCCACATGTAGAAAGGCAAACTATGGGTTTTACACCCCACAAAAAAACCCATATTTGCTCTTTCCACAGATCAAAGGCTCTGATGAATAGCATGACCTTTTGAGACCATTATCCAACATCAGTGGGGAAAAAAAGACCTTAACATACTCCCAATCCATTCCAACAAAACAATCTAACAGTTGTTAAGGACTATCAGCACTGAACACTGTGATGATACTACGTAAGTCTATGTCTGTTCCAAAATCAAGGTTTAAATGAGTTTAAAGATGATCCTCAGGATTTAGAAATCTCTCTGGTTCAATTGCCTTGCCAAAAATGGCAAATGGAATGCTGCCACACTAATATGCAACAACTCTGTTTTTTTTTTCATTAACCAGTTTAATTTAATTAATGAGTTTAATTTATTTTAAAGAGTCTTCTAGCAGGTGTCCCAGCATTTCCAACAAGAGTATCAGTACAGCTCTTGGATATACCTTTTCAACCATTTCAGATACAACTTTGGATCTGTGAGTCACAGGAACGGGTTTACGAAATGCTGCCTTGCAGGCATTCTTCCTATAACAGAGTTCTGTTTGGCTGATAAACCAAAGGTGGTTTTAAAAAGGCAAGCCAGGGTAGCTGAAAAACAGCTATATCTTGTATTATCAGAGTTGCAAACTGCAGTCTAGAGAAGGGATTATTAGCACGTGGAATGGGACTCCTTTGCAGTTTCTGCCTACTGAATTAATCCTATTTAATGTGTGCTGTCAGACAATATTTTTGTAATCTGTTTATATAAACATAATGCTTTATTTCATGTTGGTATAACCTTCTAGAGGATATAATCTTAGTCTGGCCTGGGGCCATCCAGGGCCTGCCATCTGGTGAGGTGTGGAGCTATTGTGCCACCATATGGTTGCTAAGTTGCTAAGAGAAGAAAACTTATAGTGATTGAAGCTCAGATTTTGAAGGGCTTTATCCAATAACATGATATGTAGCAGGAGACTGCAATGACCCGATAAATATCCAAGTCAAATTTATAGTACCATATATTAGCTATAGGGCTTCATGGGATCATCTCTGCATCTATGTTTATCTTTCAGTCCCAGCTCTAACCAAGAAATCTCACAGCTAGCCTGGGAAGTTGAAAAAAAAAAACTATTTCCCAAATAAAGGCAAGAGAAACTAGCTGCTAAGAAAAAAAACATAGACATTGTAGCAACAGAGGTCAAGACTCAAAAGAAATATATTTACTTTCTTGACAATCACTTGACTATGAGCCAGCAGTGTACAGTAGCAGCCAAAAAAGCTAATACGATCCTGGGTTGTATAAACAGAGGCATAGAATCAAGATTATGTGAAGTATCAGTACTGCTTTATAAAACTCTAGTGAGACCACACCTAGAATACTGCAACCAATTTTGGTCACCATACTACAAAAAAGATGTTGAAACCTTGGAAAAAGTTCAGAGAAGAGCAACTAAAATGATCAGGCCTTGAGACTAAAACATATGAAGAATGGCTGAAGGACTTGGGTTTGGCTAGTCTAAAGAAAGGAAGAAACAGGGGCGACATGATAGCAGTATTTCAGTATTTAAGGGACTGCCACAAAGAAGGGGGAATCAAATTATTCTCCAAAGCACCAGAGGGCAGGACAAGAAACAATGGTTGGAAACTTATCAAAGAGAGACACAACCTGGAATTAAGGAGAAACTTCTTAACAGTGAGGACAATTAACCAGTGGAACAGCTTGCCTCCAGAAATTGTGGGCACTCCATTACTGGAGGTTTTTAAGAAGAGGCTAGACAGTCACTTGCTGAAATAGTATAGTTTCTCCTGCTTCCAATTCTATTCTATTCTATTCTATTCTATTCTATTCTATTCTATTCTATTCTATTCTATTCTATTCTATTCTATTCTATTCTTAGTTTATACAACTGCTACCATTACTATCACTGAAAGATGACTATAGGAGTTAATAATCCGAACAATTGTCCAAATTGTCGACTAATATTTCTCAAAATAGCAACTTTAAGATGTGTGGTTTTCAACTTTCAGAAGGCCCAGTCAGCCATGCTAAAAGTTGCCAAGGTTGAACAATTATCCTAGAGTATCCCTGATTTTTGGAGATGACTGGGGAATAAATTACTGAGATACATTAAATGAAAAAGTCCAAGCGGGGGGTATAGGATTTTTGATAAACGAATGTGTTGTTTTTTTTTACTTTTAGATGTGAATAATGGAGTTCAAACAAAGATTATTTGAACAAAAAATCATGGATGAATGGAGTATAAACTTTGTGAAGCAGAAGTGGTGGCTTCTGGACCCAGGCACATTTGACTCTTGTATGTCTTTTCTAAGTTCCAGCAAGGTTGCTTCTGGCATATGGCCCCTCTGTTTGTAACGTGTGTCTCATGCATGACCCATTCCAGCACATTTTTATCTGGCATGCTTGCTTGTCAGCTCAAGGACTGTTTGGATAGTGCTTTAACATAGCTGTTTGGCTGTGCCTGGAATCTGTATTTAGATTGGAACGTGGGAAAAAAAAACATCACAGACTAAGTTGTGGTAGATTGTGATAACAGTTCCAAAAATAATTTGAATTCCATTATAAATGCTCAAGCAGCAAGACCTGAGCCTTAATAATGAGAAAAGACTGCTGCTGACTGAGTGCTTTGTTGATTAAACTGGAGCCAGCATACTTAAAAGGTAAGAAGTCTGAAGCGTTTCACACCAAAGTGTCAGCAAATGGCATCTTGGGAAAAGAAATGCAAAGCTGATCATTCTAGCAGGGAGATGAAAAATGATCTGTAGATTTTAAAATTAAGAGGCCCATCACTACTGGCTCTGACAATGCAAAAAGCTTGCTAAGGAAGCTGTGCCTACCTTCACTTTTCAATGCATGTCTGTGAAGGCAGATCTTGAAAGCTAATTCAGTAGTTCCTTCTTTCACACTATTTAGTCCCTGAAACTTGAATGGCAATCATTTCTCAATGGCCTTCACTGCTGAGAAATATACAAGTTATCAGGTTTACAAATTTGCTTCTCCTAAGTAACTTGTCATGGAAGATTAATGAAGTTTCCTCCCATCTGCAATATGCCTGGGTGCTTGGCTTATCCAGGTTCGGAAAGCCAAGGGAATGATGTGTTCCACTGAGATTTTAGATTTCCCTTTTATGTTTCATTTCCCTACCTTTTCAATTTCACTTTCTAACTGCCAGAGTTAATTCTTATTGCTTATCTTTGTCTCTTCTGGTTAAAATCTCAACTTTGGATTTGTCTCCTATCTCAAAGACACAGTGTGCTACTTTAAAACAAGGGCGGAAGAATAGTTTAATTGCATTATTCTGCTACAAAAAATGCTGCTGCTCAACCCGATAAATTCCTCCTGGCCATACATTGCATGCCTGCATTCAAATGCATTCAAACAAATTCCTCTAGCATTCCTCACTTATGTTTCCAAATAATAACCAATGGGAATGTTAATTTATACAAGCAAGGTTTCTTCTCAGATGATGTCAATCTACATGGCCAATCTTCCCCTATCTGCAGACATTTCCTGAGATGATATCTATCTTTTAGAATGTTCAATGCATTTTTAAGCCAATTGACTTAATTCTTAGTGGTATTACTGGACTGGTATTCATATGATTTTTAATATATATATATATATTGTTTTGACTTCTACTTTTGACTACAATTATGGCCAAGTGATCTGACTAGTCTGGACTAGTCTGAACTAATCCATAGATTGAAATGCAGAAATCTTTAGAATTTTGCTCTTCTCTGATCCACCCCTATCCTTTATTCCAATCTAATCAAATGGTCTGTTCCAATTGGCTGTTGTGTACACTGGTGGGAATCCCCTCCCTCAGTCTTCCCTCCCTGTCTTCAAAGGCATTTTATACTGGATTGCTGGGCTGCCTACTGAGAACAGTTGAACCTATGTTTCTGGTTTTTGCCAGTTCCACAGGGGAATGGAGAAATGGTGGCCATTTTTTTATTTCTTTTGCTTTGAGAGAGCAAAATCAACCCAGATTCCTTTTCCAATCCAAGTGACCGGAAGAACCACACAGATGTTGCCATGTTTCATTTATTTATTTATTTTCCACAGCTCCTCAAGACGTATGTCCACAGAATGGAATCCAACTGGTGCTTGCTCTTGTGTCTTCAGAAGGAAAGGAAAAGAAGAGGAATCCACAAACTGGTGGATTCCATTTTCTAGACAGACCATTTGGCCATAATTGTAGTCAAAAGTAGGTCAAAACAAAATATATATATTAAAAATATTGATAAAAGAAAGAAATAGAATTTAAGTAAAAAATGATAATGCATTTTTCTTAAATACAGTGGAATAAACTTGATAGAGAACAAATGAGAAACAACCATAGCTGGAAACAGATTGAACTAGCTATCCTTCCCTGTTGCCAGTTCTTCATCCTTTTGCAGTGATGCCCCAAATCAAGAGTAGAAGCAGCTGTTGAAATGGTCTGTCTTTATTTTTGTCTCATCACACATGCATGAATAATTAACATCATATCTTACATAATAAGATATGTAAACAGCATATCATACCTCTGTTTTGTTTGTTAACCATTTCTCAGTAGGGCCACATTTTAAAATAATGAAATACACAAGTTCTGTAAATTATCTCAGAAAAAGGCACCAACCTGCAGTCAATTTTACAAGCTCTTAGATTCCCCTAAAAATTTTATTTGGCCATTTTTTAATAAAGTATCTCTGGCCAACGGAAAAAAAATGTCTCTTGTCTATTAGTCCACCAAAAATGGAAGCCAAAGTTACTATTGGCAAAAACTGAGACATCTGCTTCTGTTCTGCTTTTCCACCTGTTGGAGGGCTATGTTTACCATTCCAATTTGCTTAGTATTACCAACCCTCCGTCCTTTTATATTCAAAGTGTTTGCAACTTAATCCTGAAATGTAAGCAATTAGGTTGGGAACATAGTGTCAAATGTATGCAGCTTTACAAACTGAGGTATCATCTAATCCAGGTAATAGTAAATATAGTTAGGTTCCAAAACATATTCAGTGATTTCAGAGCAATTTTCTTATTTACTGCAACAAAACATAAAAATTTTAAAGCGACATGTCTTCATGATGTCATACTTGAGAAATGAGCGGCTATATAAATTTGATAGATATACAGACAGACAGAGATATCGATGATAGGCAGATAGTCAGATATATACTTATCACCTTTGTCTCATTCCCAGACAGTTGCAAAGATATCCCAGAGATGGTCTTTTAAACATGTTTTAACATTTAAAAAAAACATTTTAAAAAATGTTTTTTTCAAACATTTTCAGTGTGATTTGTTTTTTAATATATATTTCCAATACAAAATGTTTCATACAGAAATCTCAGGGAATATCAGTAACAATGTTGATGCTCTAGTTAGGGCTAGAGTTTCTAATGTTCCACTGATAGGTCATAGGGTCAACTTCAAAAAGAAATACCCATCACTTGAATTTAAAATATAAAATACATTTCCACAAGGAAGTAATGTATGCTGTTGGCTCCCTGGTGCTAAGTAATTTGGGGATAATGTAGCAAGTTGCAACCAATTTGAGTTCTATAATAGTGTACTATACAGAGATGGACTCATTTTGCACACTGTCCCAATGCTGATCTACTGTCTCCTTATCTTTATCCAGTGGATTTAATAGCAAACATTGCTCCCAAATTTAATTATATGATATTAAATAGATGATGATGATTAGATAGACAATTGCCTTGTTATACGCATCCCCCTAAATATTATTGTAAATAATAGCTTCATTAACACACTGTACTTTTTATTTAGGGTAGTATATATGGAGATTGAATCTAGACAGATTTAGTGAATGTTATGTTTTCTCAGCTGTAGTTAGAATGATTATCATAATGTGAAGTTTTTGTAACTACTCATTCCTTTTTTATTTCCTTTTTTACTGTGTAACTAAGTGACTGTTTTCAGGGAATACAGTGACCAAAATATTTTCAAATCCACTTTTTAACACATGTATTGATTTTCTGGGGAAATAAAGGAAATAGGGGAAGGCAGAGGAAATGAGCTGTAAGCATTAGATAATAGCAAGCACATAGGGTAATGAACAGAATAATTTCAACAAATATATTATTCAAAAACAAGGTGATATGTATATAGATATTGTCTAATACCTATTATTTCAAATGCATGAGAGAATTTACTTCCTGAATGTGTATCCCAGGGACTCAGTAAGAGAATAATGCATTAGTTTTTTATTAGCAGATCTGTTAATATGCACAAACATACAGATAAAAGAATTCTACATAGATATAGGTGCATCTAACCCTGTTCTATAAAGCTTGGTTAGCAATATTCCTTCAGAACAGAAATGAACTTTCCCAAGTTGGGCATGGAGGGAGGAGGGAGGGGGGGAGAGATAATGTTTTTTAGGAAATAGCAGAAGTCCAATATAAGCTGTGTAAAAGCTTTGTTTTGTTTGTTTTTAATTTGCTAGAGATAGAGGGGAGTGGCAGTGGAAAAGAGTTTTGGATAAGCACAAAAGGTGCATGTGTCTTAGAAAAAGAAAGGGATCAGAGAAGTCAGCCCATAGGTAAAGAAAGATTATTTAGTTATGTATATATGTATGCATTTATTCTTGATTATTTTCGTTTATATGACAAAATTCATGACTCTGGGTAGCTAACAATTAAAAGCAACACAATGGGTCAGGAGGAGGAGAAAAAGGAGCATTAGTGTAGCTTAGCATCATACAGTTCTTGAAAACTGGTGGAACAGAGATTTCAGACAGACACAAAGGAATAAAAAGAGAAGGCAGAGAGCAGATGTAGTTATAGTAACCAACTA
>NW_015387816.1:47953-57129 GCF_001527695.2 Protobothrops mucrosquamatus | reverse complement strand
TCGTTTATATGACAAAATTCATGACTCTGGGTAGCTAACAATTAAAAGCAACACAATGGGTCAGGAGGAGGAGAAAAAGGAGCATTAGTGTAGCTTAGCATCATACAGTTCTTGAAAACTGGTGGAACAGAGATTTCAGACAGACACAAAGGAATAAAAAGAGAAGGCAGAGAGCAGATGTAGTTATAGTAACCAACTATTTCATTTGAGTGATTAGATCAGTATGTTCCTTGACTTGCTTAAGCCCTAGTCTTCAAGGATCTGGGGATTCAAATAATGCCAGCTGTAAGCACTGCTGCACCATGCCTTTGTCTCATCCAGATTCAGTTAACCCTAGCCTCCTTTACACAAAAAAAATCTTTGGAATAATCAAAGGTTTTCAAGGAAGTGGAGAGCTCAAAGTCAGCCATCATCTTAATGTGAAATGAAGACTTTAAACTGAGTTCTCTCATTAACTGGTTAAAAATTATGTGTACTTTATATTCTGTCTATCCATGTGGCTAATCTAGAAAGCTTGTTGACCAAGAGCTGATTCTGTATGTTTCAAAAAATTGTTATTATTTCATTTGATATTCCAGGTAACCAATCATGTTCATTCAATTGAAATCCAGCTAATTTTTCGACAGGATGCCCACATGATACTCCATTTGCCAAAGTTTTATCTCCATTTGCCTCTGCAGGAAAAAAAACAGGGCAGGGTTCATAAATTTCACCTAGTACTAACTATATATCCAGTCAAATACTGGCTAAACTATGAAAGTGAAACTAAAAGAAAGCACATTTCTGATGAAACCGCTGGCTTTTTTTTACTGAGGAAAGCAGTTTCAAGTTGCTAGTCCACCAAATAGGTCTTAATGTGAGATCTTAAGCCAGTAACTGGACATAACACATAGAGCAGAGAAGGAAACATTTGCAGATTCTATTCTTGGAGAAACACAGGGGAGTTATTGTAATAAATAATTGTATGAATTATTTAGTACTGAGTGAAATGATTCTAAGTGATTTCATGCAGTTCTCTCTCCTGTGAGGGGGATCTTTTGGGAAATGGTACAGACTACCAATAAACAAGACTGTTTTTATATTCCCTGTGTTTCCAGAGAGTCTTTTATTATATACAATTTAACAAACTTCATAATTTCTATCTTACCAGTTATTACTAAAGCTATGATGCTTTTTACTAGACTTACACTAACATCTATTCCTATGCCCACATCTTATTCATTCTATAACAATTCTGTTCTGCTTTGTTGCTTGAGCTTATATTTTTAGCTTATATTAATCTTTAGCCACCATTTAGCCACCTTCAAGTTGGCCTCTGTTGTCATCAACTGCTGATCTAAACTGCTGATGCTATGGCTTGGCAGTTTTTCAGTCTGTGCTGTAGTGAGAAGAGGAGGGTGCTTAGGTAAGAGATGAGTTATGGGAATAAGAGTGCATTTGTTGTGCCTTAGCTGATGGTGATAATGTACTAAAATTGTTTATACATGTGATGAACGAGTCACTTTTTATATTTTTTAATATATTCTTTTATATATTATATATATTGTAGTTTGTATTAGTTTGTATCTTTTAGTTTTAATCTTAACATTACTTTTTAGAAAAGAAATTATAGTGATGTTACATGGTGTTCTGAAATCTTCTAAAATCAGTGCTTTTCTTATCACATATTTTTATTGGCATTATGAGAGAAAATGTCAATTGTTTTCTACCACATGTATACTCAGAAGAATAAAAAAAGTAGTATGACTTTTAAAAATTAGGTGCACCTTTTGTAATTCATTGTTGTGTGGCTTTGATAGCAGAGTACTTTTTTTAATATAAATATATACATTTTCCACATATTGGATTGCCTAGAAAGCATTGTATTTTAAACATTGACATTCTTTTCCCTCATGTACTTTGACAATATATTATGCTTCTTGTGATCAATAAAAAGACTGAGCAGTTATATAAGGTATTACCAAAATAAAAAATAAAGCAATTTATCTAAATCAATTCAGTATTTTTTGTTTGTTTGTTTAATCTATTTTAGGGATTCCAGAAATTTGTCTTTGATCAGAAGTTTATATCTTTTAAGCAAGCTTCATCCAGAAAAGAATGAGATCTATTGCTTGTTAGTTTTATGTTCTGTGTTTTAGTCAGAAACATAAGGTAGCTTGCTAGTGGATCTTTTTTATTATTATTATTTTATTTTATCTTCATAATAGCACTTCATGAGATTAGCTATTAGGCTAAGGGTCTAATCTTTTTGCCCCTACTAGTTTCTCTTTAACTAGTTTTTTGACTGGTGTGAAGAACAGACCCATTTTAGGTCATCTTTATGAGGAATAATTGAAAAAAGAAAAGGGTTCACAAACTTTTAAGCTGCACTGTAGATTCAAGATGCTATATGTTAATATTAAGGGTAATAACCTTGCGACAATAATACAGTATTTGTTTCTGGCAAGGACATATCAGCTTTTGACAATATAATTAGTCTTCCTTAAGTAAAGGAAACAAAGCAGAACCAACACACACACACACACACACACACACACAGAGAGAGAGAGAGAGAGAGAGATCAGTTATAGATAACATGAGAGGAGTTTTTAATAAATATTGTCCAGCATATGAATTATCTTTTTTGATTCACAAAGAAGGACCTTTGTGAATTGTATTAGTAGAAAGAAACCTGCTTTGCCCATGCAAGCTCCAATACATGGAGTTTGGGGGCTGAAATAACTTGCCCATTGATTTCAGTTGTGAAAACTGATCAGGGTCAAATGTACCTCAATTTCCAGATCTGTCCTGCATTCCAGAAAGCTGCTTCTTTCATTTTTCTGTTGCAGCAAGAGGAAAGTAATTAAAGTAGGGTTTTCCTGTATTGGAAGGTTTGTTGGCCTTGTTTCAGCTATCTTGTTGTTGAATCTAAGGACTCCTCAAGCAGGGACACAACTTTGTAGATCTGCCAGCTCAACACAGTGTTTGAGGCTTTTTTAAAAAATGGCAAAAAAATATTAAATGTATATTAGTATAACTAACTGTACCCGGCCACGCGTTGCTGTGGCTCTGTCTGGTTAAATGGAAAAGAAGTGTGTTGCTTTTACATCCAACAGATGGCGCTGTTTTTTTTTAAAAAAAAGCATGTTTTTACCTGTCACAGGTGTGACATCTGTATAATAGTAGGTATATAAAAACATGCGCGTATTCGAATGCAACGTGTCAAAATTTCAAAGCAATCGGTGAAGAACTTTCGGAGATTTAAGATTTTGAACAAACGAACATTTACATTTTTATTTATATAGATTATATATAAATAATATAGTGATAAAAGTTTCTGGAAGAAAGCAGATTAAGGGTTGTATTAGATTTCCTTTCTTATGTTAACAATACACAAGTTTATTACACAAAAAAACTTTTATAATTTCTTTCATGAAGAGATTAAAGGAAATATTGAACATTCATTCATTCATTTCTATAATCATACATGTGCTTAGTCTAAATGATAGCAATTTTAATAAATTATTGTTTCCTTTCCTCTTTCTGTTGCATAAACTTAGTTCTCATTGTTATTTTTTTCTTTGCCTAATGGATTTATTCTTCTATTTCCATCTTTTGAGACTGGACTAGACTTAAAAAACTTTAATTCGATGCCTAGCTGTATTACCTTTTCTTATTGTGTCAGTTTTTTAAAAAATCCACACCCATAAAGAAATTATTGAATGAGCAAAGTGAAGCTTCATTAATTCAATTTTGTGTTCAATACATAAAACAAGACCTTGTGCAGCCTCTTTACTTTTTTTCAGACAGGAATAACTAGAATGTTATACTCTTCTATTTGACTCAGGCAACTCAAGAAATGGCTTCTGTATTTCATCATTATGTAAAATACAATTTGAATGTATAGCAAAAGAATATCTTATTACTTCCATATTTCATTTCAGAATCATTTCTGTTATCATACACATGCCACTAAATATTTAACTAATTTAATTCATATAATAGATGATGACAGATGAAGCAGATATTTAGTTGAATGACAGAAAATCAAGCTTTAAAATCTTGGTTATTGAGAGTGCTAATGGATTTCTATAGTTCCAGAGTTTCATTGTGTCTAGTTAAGTCCTCACCTAACTATACCACTTAATCTTTCCCCAGTACTCATATTTCATGATTTCTGGACTTATACTGGTAACAATAATCCCTACGCATTTAGTTTTATTAGATCAGATCTTGAGATGGAAACATTAAGTTTAACCAGTTCAAGCAAATCTAATATATAATATAATGAAACATGTATTAAAGCCAATTGAATCCTGTCTTTTAGATTCTAAATAAGGGCAAAAATTAAATTTTGTTGCCAATTCGTTCAATTTAATAATGAAAAAAGTTTTTTTTAAAAAAATATTGTTATTTTGTTTAATCTAAATGTTTACTTTGAGGCCCATATTGTTTTAATGGTTAAAACATCAAGCTAGAAACAGAGAGACAGTGTTAATCCAACTTTAGGCACAAAACCATCTGGGTAACCTGGGGCCAGTCTGGGGCCTGGGAAGGAAACAATGCCAAACCATTCCAAAAAACACTGTCAAGAAAACTGCATGGACTTGTGCAGGTATTATCTGAGTTGATACCTGGGTGTGAGTTAATTGAAAGAAAGAAAAAAATGGAATGATTTAGTGCAGGGGTGTCCAAACTTTTTTCAAAGAGGGCCAGATTGGATGAAGTGAACGTGCTGGAGGGCCGAACATTTTTCCGAACATTCTTTGAACCATTACAATTAAATGCAAATGAATTATTTTATGCCAAGTTAATTGCAAATGGCATACTTTTCATTTCATATAAATGGAAGAAAAAAGTGCTTACATTACCCCTGAAACCAATTACTTTGTTGCATATGGCAGTTGCATACTAGAAATCTGTTTTAAAAACAAACTGTGGTAAAGGTCTATTAAGAGAACGATGGCAATTTAGTTTCACAGTGTTATTACAGCAACTGTGAAAATGCATCAGTCCTTGCATCTTTCAGCTACCAAAGATTGCCAATTGTTGATTTTTGGATTCAGTATATCCCCTTCCCACCAAGTCATTATGTGAGCAAGTACCAAAGTGATATTGATAAACCAACCCTTTTCCATTAAACAAGGATCTGAGCTAAACATCAGAGAACTTTTGTGTATTTGTATTTGTATCAGAGACAATTGGGTTAGATAGCTCTATTGAGTAAGTCTGAGTGAGTGAGTGAGTGAGTTTATCTCTAATAATATCCATTTTAGTTTAGTTTGTGATTTGCATCAAGCTGGAGAACAGGACAGTTCTTAAAATGATCATTTCAATTAATTTCTGATTTAAATATATCTGAGTTTATGGAAATTGTATTTCTTTAAAGAAAATGTGTACGAAACATTACCACAAACAATGCCAATAGAATGGGAAAAGGAAGACAACTGAAGCAAAAGCATTCAGCACAAAAAAGTAAAAGAAAATTGGAAAATTAGAAGTACATACAGTACATGAAAGAAAAAAGGTCACCCAACATGATAGATTAAATTTACAGAAATGGTGTCAGGAAAACTAAAGCTCAGAAGGCAGTGAGGTTAGTAAATCATCATCATCATCATCATCATCATCATCATCATCATCATCATCATCCCTGTATAAATTTGTTCAAAGAAAAAAGAAAATAATCAATATACCAGTTACCAAGTGAAGATGGGTAAGGATTAACAGATAAACCAGAACAAGAAAAATGATTGAACTCATACTTTGGCTTAACTCCAAGTATGTTCTATCAGGAAACTCTGACAAAGCCAGGCTTAAAAATCCAGGCTACAGCTAGAATTTGAAAGTAATATATAATACCTCCTGACCTTGACTGATCAAAAATGTCCAAAGGCCAATGAATTGCATTCTAAGTTTGTAGAAGAAATTTGTGGATGATCTAGAAGATTCAGATAAACCAGAGAGATAAACAGACTATCCAGAGAGCTGAACAGGGATCTGGGAACTTAGTTCCATAAGAAGCGACTATAAGAACAGAGTATGATTAGTTTTGAGAAAAGGACAAAGAACTGTATGAGAGAAATCTTGGAAACTTACACCGCAATTATTTTTATTGGGTATTATGCTTTTAAACCTAAAATTTCTTTACTTAAACTACGACATGACGTATTGTCGTCGTTCCAATAACCAGCGAGTTTTAACCTTCTTCCTACATAATGGATGATACCTACTAACCTCTAACTTCCACAGTATAAAACGTCTTTACCGGTTCTAAAGGCGTATAAACTTTCTAGAATCTCAAGAAAAATTTATTTTGGTTTGGACAAGATGGATAGATTATATTCAGAGAAAGTATGAAATGAACAATTATCATATTGCTTTTGATTAAATTTTTTATTATTTTTATTTACTTAGTATAATTTATATATATTATATATTTTATATTTATGTTTATTATTGTATATTAGAGTTAAAGTATGTTAATATTTGATTGTATTATGTTTGGGTAGCTTTATTTAGATTTGGTATGTTATGTGCTTATCCCTGTATTCAGTTCTGGGAAGTCCGGGGAGGGAGGGGGGAAGGGGATGAAGGGGGTAGAGTTATATAAAATTTGGTGTATTAATATGTTATAGAGAAATAATGTATTTTTTTTTTTTGTGAAGAGAAGGTGGTCGGCTAGTACCCCCAAACTGCATCCGAAGGTTGAGGAAAAGAAGGAGGTGGGATGTGTAGGGTAGTTGGAAGAGAAAGAGGAGAGAGGTGTGGGTAGGAGGGGAGGAAAGGAAGAGGGAAGTAGGTAGGAAGGGTGAAAGAGAGGGTGGATGCGGGGGGGGGGGACTGCCGATCACCTCTGAAAATATGATATTCAATAGGTTTTTAATGATGTGCACCATATTTGTATTAAGAATTTGTTTATTTGAAAATTAATAAAAATTTGTAAAACCAAGAAATCTTGGAAACTTGAATGTCATCACAAAGAAAATGATTGAGATTTGTTCTTTGTCATCCCAGAATCCAGGACATTATGAAATTATGGCAACATAGATTCAATGTTTAATGTCCTTCCCAAGTCATAAGTAATTTACGAGACAATCCGTACATGTATACTCCTGCTTAAAAAAATAGTAATAATTTCAGTTTATAGAAATTTGCTTACTCACACATTTTTCAAAATACAGCTCAGCATGTTTTAGTGCTGATTTGGTTTGCACATCCAGTGAAATGGTTTAATTATATTAACTGCACAAATCACAACTGTTTGGTTTATATATCACACTATGCAGCTATGGGTTACAAACCACTTTGACTGGGTTCACATATCATGCTAAACCCAAATCAAACAAAACACATTTTGATTTGTACATGATAAACAGGCTTTAGTCAAGCTTCGATCAGTTTGGAAAGAACAGTGTTAGAAAACCTCAAAATAAATCTTGATTAGATAGTAAAACCACTTTGTCTCTTCCAGGCAGTGCTGATAAAGGGTTAATGCTAAGATTCTTTGTACATAGCCTGTTATACTTGCCTTATGCTGGCAATAATTGCAGCACTGAGTCCTAATAGGAATTTCATCCTGCTTTCAAATTGGCAAGCAAAATCGTTTAGCAGTTCCCGCAAAGAGATCTCAGCAGGCTTTATTTCAAGAACTTTCGTAGTGTCAAGTGGTCAGTCCTTCATTTTTAATTTCTAAATAGATGAGATGCAAATTACTTGATCTTTCATCTTAGCCAACGGTCATGGCAAGCATTTCCAATTACATCTTGATGTTGGGCTTGCCTCTGAGGTAAATAACATTATCAAGCTCAAGATAGGGCGGGCTGGATCAGAAAGAAAAGATTAATTATCTTGTAAAAGTGTTTTATTATCTTAATTCTCTGTGTCAGTCATGTTTACCTAATTAGAAAAGTAAACACCGGCATATAGTTGATGCCCTGACACAATGTAACATGGTTAAATGTTAATAAATTGTACCTGCATAAATTATCCCTCTTTATACAGAATAATTAGATATATTGAAATATATTTTCTTAAAAGTAGAGTTTGTGATACCAAATAATAGTTGCCAGACATTCACTAAAAGGATCATCCAAAAGGATTTTAATTGAGAGCAACATTCATGGCATATTAATTTTCAGAAGAGCATATTCACAGCAACCTTTATATTACAGCAGGCTTCAGACCCATCTGCTCTTAAATTATGCTAAATGGCAAGTGCTGTCTTTCAAACATGCTATGAGTTTGCAAATGGAATTGTTTCTACATATTTCCACTTAAAGGCAGTTCTGTTGTGATTGCAGAGAACTGGGAAAGTGGAGGCTCCAATTAGCTATTCTACTATTTCTTTTCTTTTCCTTCCAATACTCAAACACACACACACACACACACACACACACAATGCTGCAGCTACATCTCAATATGGGGTACAGTGGGGAAGTTGTGTTTTTCCATGTGGAGTTGAACTACAACTCCAAAGAACCACATTAGCAAAGCCAATAGTGAGGGATACTGGAATTTCAGTTAAGAGAGGACCAATAGTGGATGCTCAGTCAACAATGGTTGGAAAACAAGGTACCAAAAACAAGTTGTATGGAAAAAATACCAACAGCAAGATGGAATAGAAAGTACATGGCCAGAGAACTGAGTTGGATATTGGTTATGATAAGCCAGGAGAGGAAATATATTAACAACAAAAAAGCAACAACAACATAATGCTTTCGAATATTAATATTTGAAATATATCTTTGCTTGCTTCCCATGTGTAATCAGCAGGATTGAAATATATGCTGCATCTCCATTCTTCTTTTTTCTTTAAGTAACTCAATATCAACCTTCATTTTAAAACTTGATTATATCAGCCATTGTTCTTTATAGACATACTTCATCTATTTTTGTTTTATCAATTTACACAACAACAGTGAAAATGTCATAGTCCAGGTTGGAAGAAGACTTTAGAAGCTTGCCAACCTTAATCCCATGCATTCTGCTGTTTCAGATTAAAATCAGTTGTAACGTTTCCCATCGTCAACAATATTGCCAATCAGAGCTCTTCTCTTGCCCAAACATCCTTCTACTACACAGTGTTTACTGGACTGGAAGTAGTTTGGTCAGAAGCCCATAAACATTGTGCTTCAGTACAGACAAAAAATCTAGTGCTAATTCTAAATATGTGGTTTGCCCAGAACTACAAATAT
>NW_015387816.1:43507-47709 GCF_001527695.2 Protobothrops mucrosquamatus | reverse complement strand
CAAAAGACACCAGAGAGAAATAAAAAGAAAAAGAAAGAAGGTGTGGAGCGGCATTGGAAAGGACTCAGGGGAAAGAGTGTGAAAGACATATGGAAAGGAAAATAGAAGATGGATATGAGTGTGTGAAAGGAGATCCCCCACTGACATCTAGTTCTAGAAAAGAGAAATTCCCTGATAATAGCTGTGTGGATGAGAGGTGTGGGAGGGAGGAAGCTGTTACCAAGGAACCGGCGTCAGGAACGTGCTTAGTCATGACTGGCCCAGTAACGAGATCGAGGAGCCGCGCGCACACGCTAGTCAAACTATAAAAGTGAATCTCCCATGGACTGACATTTTGAGCCCTGAGGACGTCGGCAGATGGCCGACGAAAGCTAGGCGTTTTAATTGGTGTTTTAATTAGTAGTTTTAATATTAAATTATACTTTACTATATTCCCTGGTGCTCGTGTTTGCTCACTGATCTTAATATATATATATATATATATATATATATATATAATTTAAAATTCTAAAAATAAAAAGTTGATTCCTGGGTAAATCCATATTCGGGAACCACAAACTGTGAGACCACCAGGAAATTCTTAAAAACTATAAAAGTTTTAATAAAGTTAAAACACCTAGCTTTTGCCGGCCCACTGCCAGCATCATCAGGGTAACAAGCAGTCAATGGGGTGGCTACTTATAGGAGTGGTGCCTTTTGCACCCGGCTCCTGGATCTCATGATCGGGCCCAACCGATCCTCCTGCGTTCGGCTTCTAATCATCGTATCGCAATGAGCGTGTATATATGCTAATAATAACACTAAAAATACAATCCCTGGGTACATCCATGCTAATAAATAAATAAATAAATAAAAGTGAACACTAGGGCAAATCCTTAAACTATAAAAGTTTAATACCGAATTAACAACCGCCAAGCTTTCGTCAGCTTCCACTGCTGACATCATCAGGGCTTAAGAATTCAGTCCATGGGAGAGTCTTTTATAGATTAAATAGAGCCTGCACACGGCCCCTGGACCTCGTCACTGGTCCTGATTGCGTAAGCTGCGTTCCAATGGTAGTTTTCACCCCGCCGGCTGTTCCTATCCTGCATTTCCTGCTCGTGTTTATGCCTTCGCACATCTCGTTTCCACTCGGGCCAGGGGTAGATGGAATGTTTCCCCCTCCTGCCCTCTTCAGCCGTATCCCCCTCCTACCCCCTGCAGCGGCCGAACCCACCAGCCTCGGGGTGCCTGTTCCCTTCTCTGGAGCCCAGCTGGTCCCAGCCACCTCGCTGCCGTTCCTATAGGCGCTTCCCCCTTTTTCTCTCTGACCATATCTCCCGTATCTCTTGTATCCCTCAGCAATCCACCCTTGCCATCCTTCTGCTCGCCCCACCTGGGCTGCCTAGGCTCATTGTCTCCCTTCGTCCCTTCTTTCCCTTCGCCAGCCCCCTTCTCGCCCCTGTGTCCACCCCCTCTACAGGTGTTATCCTGTCTGGATCTTTCCCTCCCCCCTTCCTGTCTGCCATTCCCAGCTCGGTCGCCAGCACTCTGGGGGTTGCTCCATATTTTCCGTTGGCTCGAACATGCTGGAGCCACAGGGTGGGGTGGTCGGGTCACTACTGCAGGGCGGCTCGGCGAGGTCATCCTCTCCTTCCTCGTGCGCGATCGTGTGGGGTGGGATGGTCGGGTCGCTACTGCGGGGCGGCTCGGCGAGGTCATCCTCTCCTTCGTCGTGCGCGATCGGGTAACCATCATTCCTGGGCCCCTTTCTCCCTGTCGGCCTCCGTCCTGTCGTCCCCGCACGGTCCGGTCACGGCCGGCCCATTGCGCATGCTCCCCGCATAGGTGTCACCGGCTCCCGCCGAGAGTGTTCGGCGGCTCAATTCTGCTGTCATTGCCTCGTTAGGGAGCGCCGCCTTGCTCTGATGTCTTGGGGGGAAGGGGGAGGGGCCTCCTGGCAAGCCAGTCATCATTCCTATATCCTCCCTCATCATCGGTCCCTGTGTTCCTCAGGGGTGCACACATTTCTTGGCTTTGGGATCCTCTGCCCGCGATCTCCGCAATATATATATTGTTTGGGGTACTGAGGTACTTATGCTGTAAATATGTTCATAAGTATATCTAGATATGTCATTAAATCTATCAATAAAGAAAAACAATTTCATTGAAATTTGCAAGGATCGAATACGGAAAAGATATTGTATCTGGGCTTATCTTCAAGTTTCAAGGTCATGTACAAGACAGTTAAAGGCATATATATTTCAAAATAAGGATTACCCGTTAATGTCCTACATAAATGAACAAAATAAATAAAGTATGCCTCAGTCATCACTGTTTTGATTATATCCAATAATATAGAATGTATGTGTTTCCATATATGTATATCAGAGTAGCTAAATTAAATCTATATCACATCATTTGTTTGGATTATTCAATTATAAGGAAATTTCTGGTGTAAAATAATCCTGACTCTGGAGTAAAGAAATCTTGCCCTGCAGTAACTTCTTGATTGAAATTTAGTAAGTTTGTTTATGGATAAGGACTTAAACCAAATTATAAAAAAATATACATATAATTTACATACATGCTTTATACATAATTATTTTCTAATGTTTTTATACACTGCCAATATGGGCCCAAAGCATTTCAAACAAAATAGAAGAATAAGAACTGTATTAATTTAAGGTTGGAAAAAGAGAATATTTTTCGAAGAAGAGGAAATCAAGTAAAGCTATTGCATGGACTATAAAACTATAGAAATTAATTGTTATTGACAGTTTTTTAAACACTAACCCAGACAACATGATGTTTATCAAATATTAAGGTGTATGTTAAAAATCAATAAAACATATTTTTTAAAAATAAAATAAAAGGAGTCATTATTTAGGAAGAAAAATTCTTTTTATAAATAATTTAAAATTGTCACCATTTAGTAAATGTTTCAGGATTATATCATTAAACCTGTAAATTTTGGTATGACGTTTTGTAAATAACAGACTCCTGAAGGAGATATCAAACATATTAAATTAAAAGTATTAGACAACTAATTAAAGAACTGATAGGCAGCAAGAAGGAATAGGAAGAAATGAGATGCAGGACTGTGAAGTTAAACAGAATTACAGAATTAAATTACTATACACAGCAGGAGGAAAATATTTTAGATGAATTGAAAGTTTGTTCTAAACTCTCCTGGAAGCTGAAGAAACAAAGTAGGAGTAGAAGAGTTTTGCTGCTTCAGATCAAATGTCTTTCCTCTCTCATCTATGCCTTATCCAAAATCTCACCTATAGTGGTGAAGAAAGGACTAGGGCTGTTTCTACAAGTTGTGGGAGGCCCAGTAACAAATTAAATGAATTCAATCTCAGAATCCAAACACATGTATTTAAGTCATTTAAAGAAAAAAAACAAATAAGTCATAAGTTGTTCTATCAATCATTATAAAACTGCTTTTGTTCAATTTTAAAGCCAAATTTATACCCATTAAATTTGGTTCTGTGTTCAAAAACATTTCTGCAAATTATATTCACCTGTTATCCCTTTTGCACTCGTGTGTAGTTTTACCTTTCAAAAATGAAGAAAGGGCTAGTGCAGTGGTGGGATTCAAATATGTGAACAACCTGTTCTCTGTGTGAGTGCCGCTTCCGGAAGTCCATTCTGGGCCTGGGCAACAAAAAATTAGCTACCGATTCTGCCAAAGTGATGTGAACTGGCTGAATCCCACCACTGGGCTAGTGTACCATTAATTAAAATTTATAGAAAATTTGCTGCCTTTAGTAAATAAATATGGAACAATATCATCTATTTAGAACTATCTGAAAGTCGATAAAAGTTTTATTTTAAAGCACATAATTTTCAATGCTAATAGTAAGCCACTTTACAGTAAATCAGAATACATTTTTTTTCTATTTTTTTTAAAGTGTACCTGGCAGTACATCTAGGAACTGAACTCTACATAATCCTTATAGAAGCATGAAATTTTTTTCCCCTTTTGATTTTGTTAGGCTTGATTGGACAAAGACTGACTTGATTGCAGAGGAAGATGGATAATAGGCTCCCTGCTCATTAGGTACACACAATTTATATAATAAATTTATTCTGTATAGTTAAAAAGCATATTAGGTATTTGGGAATTTTTCTTCCCCTTCTCTTCCCGCCCATTAATTATTAGTACAAAGCCAGCGTTCATCTGGCTGAATTGTCCCAATGGAATGTTTCAGTTC
>NW_015387816.1:35177-42399 GCF_001527695.2 Protobothrops mucrosquamatus | reverse complement strand
ACTTGATTGCAGAGGAAGATGGATAATAGGCTCCCTGCTCATTAGGTACACACAATTTATATAATAAATTTATTCTGTATAGTTAAAAAGCATATTAGGTATTTGGGAATTTTTCTTCCCCTTCTCTTCCCGCCCATTAATTATTAGTACAAAGCCAGCGTTCATCTGGCTGAATTGTCCCAATGGAATGTTTCAGTTCTTTCACAGACCTTGGGGGAATCTAATGCTAATTACGAGCACACTGCCAATTTCACTTAATATTTCCCTTTGAAATATTAATTTATGCTTACTCCCTTTGATTTGACATTTACGTGGAAAAAAGAGTGGCTGAATTCAAAAATACTATCAGAGGCTAAAGTACATAATAGAGGTTTCATATTATTCTTTCTTTTTTTTTTACCATTTTTAAGGACATTCACATCCAAACATATGAGAGAACCACATACAAAATTCCCAGCCAACATAGCAAACACGGACTAGGTATTCTGAAAGCTGTTGTCTCAACTGAATACTAAAGATTTGGAAAAGGCATTTTTAATAATGCCATTCATTTATCTTGGATTAAAGAAATAAAGCCTTCCAGATAAAGGTGCTCCAATGTTTAAGAATTTGAGCTCAGAACTAGAAAATTTATATTGAAGTGGGACTTTGTTATTCAGATTGTGTTGTCATATAGAACTCATCACATGGAGCAGGTCCATAATACAGAGATTATCTTCTTGCCATCTAATCAACAGTGAAATACACTTGGTATATGAAAGCTTGGATTTACATAATAGACCTTAATAGGATACAAGCATAAAGTTTCCCACCCAATGCAAGGAAGCTGATCATTACAGCAAAAATCAAAGTTCTCAATTAATCCAAGTGTTAGTGTTATGGATGGACACAAATAATGTTCTACTCCAGTTATATTTTCAATTCCAGCAGTCCCTTACCACTAGCCATTCTAGTTGACGTTGCTGGATATTGAAGCTCCAAACACTTAGAAGTCTCTCTGTGGGTTATGCTGTTACCTATGGTAAGACTAGGCACAAAAAGAGAGAGAGGAAGAAGGAAGAGAATAAATATGGATGCAGAATTAAATAACAAAGTAAATCCTTGAACCAACAATAAGCCTNAAATATGTCCTCACCCTCAAAAGGGTGTTTCCAATTAGTGTGTTTTGTGGGTGCATACTTTGATTTGTTTTCTTCTAAGAGTATATAGTTTACTGATAATGTTTCCTTAGAAAATTCATTTAACCTTTATTGGTCAGAGTACAATTAGCCCTAAAAGGAAATATTGGAGAAAGGAAATTGTGATGAAATATAACACTGGTAATTGGCAAATTACAAGACTTCTTCACAATCTTGAAGAAAACTTGCAGTATATGATGAGTTTGCTCTTTTTGCTGATTTCCTCTGGGAAGCTGTTCTGCTAACACACCCATATAAAGTTGTAAATGTATGTCAATGGGCATAAAAGGAAGTAGGTCATTCACACTCTTGGAAGAATTCCTGATTGTGAACCTGCTCTATATTGAGAAATATAGCATTTAACAGACATTGCCTATTTTATATCATCAATCTCCTATTTAAAACATTTTGGTTTTATGAATTCATTCTGTTTCTGTTTCTCAAGATAATACCTATTGCAGAAACTAAGTATTTTATACCCACTATTTAAAATTGGTTTACATGGATTAACAATTTATTTTTCTTTTGGAAAAACTTATTTGCTCGATTAGTCGTTAGTGCTTCATTATGATAAAGTGAAAAATGTTAATGAACATGAGGAGGTCTATAAATGACAATTTTGTATTAAGATTAGTGTTAACTATTGTTTAATGGACTAGCAGCAAATGAAAGTGAATAGAGAAATTATGATTATTGGATATAATCTGATAGTCAACAAAATATTTTCACGCAATATTTTATTTATTTATTTATTTATTTATTTATTTATATCTATCTATCTATCTATCTATCTATCTATCTATCTATCTATCTATCTATCTATCTATCTATCTATCTATCAAATTTAGATACAACCCATCTCAGTCTCATGAAATCATACATTTACCATTTAACTATTTGTGGTGTTTCTGTCATTGAATTGAAAAAAATATATTTATAACTTAACAAGAGGCAATCGGCATGTTCCAAGCACACTGTATTTAAGAGGGAGGGATGATCAAGAGAATTTCAAGAAGAGTGGCTTCATGCACGTCAAACAATTGAAATTAAGTGTGAATATTCTCTTTATACAGCAACTATTGTACCTGTTAAGCTGGCAATATATTCATGTACCATCAATTGGCAATTCTATATGAAAAGAGAAAATGTCATGGTCACTATCCAGATGGATTTGGTATGAAATTACATTTACCCACAATCAGACTTTCAGGATTGTTGAAATGACATTTTTGATCATGTAATGCAGTCTTTAGTCTTCTTGTATTCAAAAAGACATGCTATCTTTGTCTAGTTTACCTTGCATTTTGATCTAAAGACATTTGGGTTTCTGACAAATAGGAATCAATAACAAGCATTTTACAGGCCATGTTAAGCATTGTTAGTAGCCCATTGATTTCAACTGGAGAAAATTGAGCATGTGTTTTAATCTATATCAAGGTTACTCAGAAATCCTTTTAAATTTTCTTTTTATTTATACAACCAAATACTATTTATTCATGTTTAGGCCTGTGACCTTTTTTAAGGGCTGCATCAATCACCAAAATAATTTAGGGTTCCTTCACTTAGGCAGATTGGGTGGCTTTCTTGCTTTCATAAAGTAAATCAGGTCCATAATCAGAACAATTTTTCAAAGTGAATCTGTGTTGTTTCACACAAGTTAAAGATAGCTCTTTTCTCAATTAGCTCCACACATATCCTGGACTATATTATATCCATCTCCATCTTTATCTGCCCATCCTTAGGGATGCAGCATTATTGTGTTCCAGATAGCTACTCAGTGACCCTCTTACTGGCCAAGATTAAATATGTTCTGAAAATCTGAAAAACAGTTTGGAATTTTCTACTAATATAGAATTCAAGTTGTATAATTAAATTAAATTAAATTACATTTAATTTGAACTTCAAAATTACTTCAGTTCCAGTACTTAAGTAATGTTATTTCTGTACTGCCACTTAATGTTTTATATTTTTAAATACTTTATTTCAAATATTTTGTACATCACACATTCATTTGGAAAGAGAGAAATGACAATAACTTCAATTATTATTTTAGAAAGCTGCAAGTTTATCAATAATCATATATTGTTTTTGAGATTGGGACATTTCAGCTTTCCCAAATCTTTTGACATGTTAACTTATGTCTTAGGCCAGGGGTGTCAAACTCAATTTCATTGAGGGCTGCATCAGCATTGTGGTTGCCCTTGGGGGGCTGGGTGGGTGTGGCTAGCATGAGGGTGGCCTACTGGGTGGGGTGTGGCTGGGTTGGGTGTGGCTTACTGAGTGAGCATGGCCAGCTCAATATCGCTCGTGTCAGGAGTGCCTGTGCAGACTTGGGACGGATCCAAGGGTCTCCAGCGGAGGAGGGTGGGGCCGGGGTGAGCACCGGGACATGGTCCATTGGAGGAGCTCCACTGCCCCTCTCAGGCAATGTGGGGGGAGGCCCGGACAGTGGCACAGGCTGCCCAGAGCCTTGGGCAGTGGAGGTCAAGCTCCCAGCCCTCGAGTTCAGGGACCCCGCAGCCAAGCCTAGCCTAGCCTCACTTCCCCAAGGGGGCATCCAGCTGCACTTACCTCCTCCTTGAGGCTTCTGCTGCTGTGCTCGCTCTCCTTGGCCAAGTTGCTCATGGTGTTGCAGGAGAGCAAAATGTGTGGGTCAGAGGGAGGCCCACTGCCTCTCCCTGCAAGGAGACCCAGCTTTGTAACCAAAGCATCCTCAGCGATAAGATGGGAAGCCACCAGGAGAGGTCAGGAGAAGGGGATAAGGAGATGGTGAAAGGGCAGCAGGGCTGCCCATGGCCAAGTGCTAAGGCAGGACTTCCCTCAGACACTTTCTCCCTCTCATTATAATCTATTTTCCTTCCTTCCTTCCTTTCCCCTCTTTTTTCTTTTTCCTTCCCTCTTTATTCTCCTTTCCTTCTTCCTTCTTCTCTTTTCTTCTTTTTGTTTGTCTTTCCTCTTTCCCTTTCTCCTTTCCTGTCCCTTCTTGGATGCTCAAATGCAAAAGGGGAAACATTTCTCGATGCCTCTTTGCCTTGTGATCAAATGCACTTTTGCTAGTAGTCTGTGCCACTTAAAAGATCGAGAACAATCCAGGCTCAGTTTATTCCATGCTTGCATTTAGTGGGGGTGTCCATAGACAACAGTACAGCAGAACTGTCAAAATGGTGACTGTGATAGTTGATTAGAGCATCTCTGTTTTTTATGTGCAACAGCTTTAGCATTTAGGAACAGAGGTAAGTTAGTTGCTTTTCTATTAATACATAATCCTTAAAAGATCTTTCCAGCAGGGACCCTGCCATGGTCTAATTCAGACTGGAAATATAGCAAAGGAAAATATTTTTCCCTACTCTACTTTATCCAGTTTTCCCCACTGGAAATGGATGTTTGCAACACACAAGGAAGAGATATTTTCCTAATAATTCACAATTCAAGAATACCAGTGTTAATTTGGATTTCCAATAAAGTCTGTCTGTGACAAAAGAGAACACAAAATTGCTTTCTCCTTTGAGCCCAAGTCTCAATGGATCCAGGATTGAAGCAGAACTGCGTGAACTGGGGCATCTCCAACCAAGTTACCTCTCCTTCCTTCCTTCCTTCCTTCCTTCCTTCCTTCCTTCCTTCCTTCCTTCCTTCCTTCCTTCCTTCCTTCCTTCCTTCCTTCCTTCCTTCCATTTTTCCCTTCCCCCTCCATTCCTACTTTCCTTCCTCCTGCCCTCTGTTCTTTCCTCCCTCTGTTCCTCCCTCCTTTTTTCCCTCCCTCTCTCCTTCTGTTCTTTCCTTCCTCTGTTTGTTCCTTCGCCTTATCATCTCTTTCCTTCCACCACGCTCAGGAAGTGGTGATGGGAGGGGGAGAGATTGCCAGAGATTGCTATCCCATGTGGGCAGGCAGCAGCTCTTCCAGTGAAAGAAAAGCCTCATGGTTGTGAGGCTGGAGGTGCTGGTGGGAGGGGTGGCAGTGCTGATCTATCTACAACCTAGTTGCGTCCATCAAAGCCAGAATGCATTCCACTGGACAGCCCTGCCCAGCTCCTGGGTACACACACAAGTGGAGTCCAGTGTCCCTACTGGCTGTCTTGCCCCACAGGCTGACTTCACCCAAGATGCCACCGCTGGCTGTCTCCTATACGCACACCCGGGGGGCAGGACAGAGGCAGCTGGGCAGTTTCTTGCTGATTCCAGGGGTGCCCAATGGAACTTTTGTTCCTTTCTTTCCTTCTCTTCTTCTCATCTCTTTCCTTCAACCGTGCGCAGGAAGGGATGAGGGGAGGGGGAGAGATTGCCAGTGCTGCCATGCTGCTCAGTCCATCAAAGCCAGAACACGCTCAGCTTTAGCCCTGGAACCAGGAAGGAGCTGTCTTGCTGCCTCTGTCCAGCCCACTGGGTGTGCGCAGAGGAGACGGCCAGCGCTGGCTTCCTGGGGGAAGTCAGCCTGTGGGGCAAGACAGCCACCAGGGATGCCGGGCTCCACTTGCACGCACACCCAGGGAGCCTGGTAGGGCTTCCCCATGGCTCTAATGTTGAGCACATTCTTGCTTTGATGGATGCAACTAGGTTGTAGCTCAGCACCACCTCCCTCCCATCAGCACCTCTAGCCTCGCAGCCATGAGGCTTTCCTTTCACCTGGCAGCCCCCGCCCGTTCACATGGGTTAGCAAGACCGGTGGCAACATGGCAGTGCTAGCAATCTCTCCCCCTCCCATCACCCCTTCATGAGTGCAGAAGAAGGAAAGAGATGAGAAGGAGAGAAAGAAGGAAGAAAGGAATGAAGATTCCAGGGAGCAGCCCTGGAATCAGCAAGGAGCTGCCCTGCCACCTCTATGCCACCCCCTAAATGTTCACAAAGGAGACAACTGGCGCTGGCATCCTGGGTGAAGTCAGCCTGCAGGGCAAGACAGCCAGCAGGGATGCCGGACTCCGCTTGTGCATGGGTAGAGCAGGGCTGCCCTGTGGATCTAAGGCTGAGCGCATTCTCGCTTTAATGGGCACAATCAGGTTATAGATGAGTGCCCGGTGGGCCTGGGCTGGGTCCAGGCCAGTCCTTTGCTGTTTCCAGAGCTGGTCCCCAGGCCAGACGGAACCACATATCGGGCCGGATGTGGCCCGCGGGCCTTGTGTTTGACATGTCTGTCTTAGGCAAACACTTTTTTATTCATAAGTTTTGTAATTAAAGTGTGATATACACTGTACATTAATATACTTTGTATTATCTTTTTGATCTGGATTGAACTATATTAGACAACTGCATCTCTCAGTTTCTTCACATTTAATGTAAAGTAATTGCTGCACTATGAGGACTTAAATGAGCATTGCCAGTTTTATAATTAATTCTTTTTGTTTCAGCCTTCTTACTAATTGAAAGTAAGTCTTTTGACACAGAAAGCTTTGAGACTGGCTAAAGAGATGGAATTGCAAATGAACTTGATTAATTGCAAGCTGTCAGAATCAATCAGGGCCTGACAGTGCCTTTGTATCATATAGAGTTCATAATATATTTGGAGTTTTTGATACTCAGTATCCTATAATTGAACAATGATATGCTACCAGGGAACAAAATATTTTTCTTGAAGATGTTTGGCTAGAAACAATCTTTGATTTCTGTATGGATACTATATTGGAGAAAAAGGGGCTTGCTTGTTTTTTTCTTGAGGCCAAACTATCTGCATTAACGTGTTTTCTTTCTTTCTTTCTTTCTTTCTTTCTTTCTTTCTTTCTTTCTTTCTTTCTTTCTTTCTTTCTTCCTTCCTTCCTTCCTTCCTTCCTTCCTTCCTTCCTTCCTTCCTTCCTTTCTTTCTTTCTTTCTTTCTTTCTTTCTTTCTTTCTTTCTTTCTTTCTTTCTTTCTTTCTTTCTTTCCTGTCTGCCTATCTATCTATCTATCTATCTATCTATCTATCTATCTATCTATCTATCTATCTATCTATCTATCTATCTATCTATCTATCCATCCATCCATCCATCCATCCATCCATCCATCCACCCACCCACCCACCCACCCACCCACCCACCTACCTACCTACCTACCTACCTACCTACCTATCTATCTATCC
>NW_015387816.1:20987-33865 GCF_001527695.2 Protobothrops mucrosquamatus | reverse complement strand
ATCCCAAAGGTGCTTTTTCAAAAGATCCAGAAGAACTGAATAAGCTTCTTGGATGAGAAGTGAAATACTTCAAGGAAAAAGCAAAGAAAGTCCAGTTGCCTTTTGAAAAAGCAACTTTGGGACAACCATGACCTGGATAACTGAGAATTTCCAGAGATAACTTAAATAATACCTAAGTTATTTAGAAAACCCTGTTCTACAGATACGGGACCCATGGTAGCGCAGTGGTCAGAATGCAGTATTGCAGGCTAATTCAGTTCACTGCCAGGAGTTTGATACTCACCGGCTCAATGTTGACTTAGCCTTCTATCCTTCCGAGATCAGTAAATTGAGAACCCAGATTGTTGGTAGCAATGTGCTGACTCTTTAAACTGCTTAGTGAGTGCTGTAAAGCACTATGAAGTGGTATATGTCTAAAGGCTATCACTATTGTCCAAGGGCAAGTAACTGAAGTGAACTAAACCAGCATGGGACCTTCTTTTTAATGTTTGTACAACACAGTTTATTGGGAGATACTAATTTAAACCCTGAAAAATCCAGAAATATATGGGTAGTCTAAGTCTCTCATGTCTCAGTGTTAATTGAGTATTCATGTCTGCATAAGATAGTAACACTGAATTTAAGGTACTTAAGCACATAATATGAAGCCACCAGTGAGTTTAAACAGAGTAATATTTATAGTTTCATTCTTCTAGAAACAATGTCCCCACTCAGTAGGACAATCTCATAGATTAGAGCTTTCAAGGATGCGTAAGATTTGTGAAAGGTGAACTAGCAGCAATTTGTCTTGTGACTTCAATGAGCTGGAAAAAATGGAATATACTAAAATACAGAGAGATATTTAAAATAGATAAAGCTTTAATTAAATAATATACTTTTTCCCTCTTTCCATCCATCCATTCATCGACCTATACATTCATCCAATCAAAATGGATTAATGCTGGAAACATGGATTGTAACAATCAATTTGTTTCTCTTTTGGAGGGAATAAATTTCAACAGAATATATGTGACTAAGATGAGGTAAATTGAGGTATTTGAGATACCGAGTAAACAAAAACCAACACATGTAAAAATGGAAAGAAAAGAAATAACACACAAATAGCTGACTGCAATAGCAAATCATGAAGGAAATAAGAAAATTTGGCAGTTTACAACCATATAAAGCAAGTGCAAATTGCAAAATGATCATGGATCAAACTTTTTTTTACAATCTTTAGCTAAAGAAATGTAAAAGCATAGAGAATTGAGGAGGAAAAGTTACAAATAACAGACAGAGAAATTGCAGAGATAGTAAATAATGATTTTGTACACTTTTCTCTGACACTACCAATGAAATGTGTGACAGTGCTCTTTTAAAAGTAGAGTTTATGGAAACAGAGCAACTTCAGATGGAAAAAAATGAATATGATAAATCACACTTGATCAAATCCATTTTGACTGAATAATCAAATTTTGCTGCAGCAAGGAATAATAATGGCAAAGCTACTGTTTTGGCCGCATGTGAAAACTGCCTTATAGCATCTGAATATCCATAGGAAATTTCCAGATGCATTGACAGTTCAGAAGAGATTGGCTTTATTTTTTAAAAAATAAAGTAAAATGAAATGAAATCAAGTGCCTGATCTTATGGCCAAGCTGATTGCCTCTATAGCCCCAATATCTTGGACTCATGAACAGTAGCTCATAACTGGGTTACTGCAAAAGCAAGTGGGATAATAGTATCAGAAAGAGCAGAAAAAAATGGGAAGTCAGAAAATAAATTAAAGGGAAAGAATCTGACAAATTGATAGCCATGGAGGGCTTTCCTAGACTAACATTGTTCCAGCAACTTTATTGAGGTTAACTTAATCTCAAATACCAGCAGCCTCTGATCTTGCCTTTGAGCGTAGCTAGCCTTGATTAGTGGTAATTTCCCTCAATGGGTTTCCCTTACAAGTAATCTGTTGGTTTAGCTATCTCCCAGCTTAGATACATTCTTCTTTACTTTTTTCATCTTCTGATGCTCAATTTGTTCCCAGTTCCCAGGGATTGGATGAAAAAGGCTCCATACTGATTCCTTGGCAGGGACAGTGAGATTCCTTTATGTTATGCAGAAGAAGAGGGTCTAGCTCTTGGGATACCTCTTTTTATTTGTAGTGTTCTTCATGTAAACACGATTCTATAGAAAGGAAAATGACATTCAGATAACTTTCCAAGATTCTTTAAAATAGTTTGTATAAAAGATATATGCCAGGTTTCATTTTTTTTCCTCCATGAGAATTGTAGCTTGCTCTGCTTCAATACCTTCTAATCATGTCATCAAGCTGAACCACCACAATCTGATTTGAGGTTAAGCATTCACTCAAAAATAAATTCACTTTACTGACTCAAGTCCAAACACAGAGAACATATTCCAGTCACCAAGTCAGTCACATTGTTCAACCAGAAGTGGCCCAAAAGAACAAAGTCACTGCAAGTACTTCATTCTGGGGTACCACTTCAAAGAGCACCTGTTTCAATCATCATCAAAGTGAAGGATCCCTTAAAGCTCTGCCAAGTCCTTATCATGATTTCCAATTGTATCTGCCAACTAGCAAAGCAAATCCAGGAATCATGGGTGTATGGAGAAGAAGCTTCATTAGTTGCATCATTCAGGTTACATTGATGGGAATTCACGTTTTTAATATTTATCATAACATTAACAGAACACTCATATTTAGCTATGAGGATGAATCAGGTGGTAATAGGTAAATTTATTGTTGTTGTTCAAGAATTTTTACATTGCATACAGTTGACAGAAAGAATATTAATACTCTCATTAAACAAGTTATAAAGGAATAGCAAAGCAGTAAAGTTGAGCAGCATTTAAATCAATTTAGAGTACAATATTTGAAAGGCCTGGGAGACCTTGGAATTCTAAAAATGTGATTCCTCATCCAACGAGTTTTCTTCTAGTCAACAATTGTCTCCCATGATAAAGAAACAGAAGTTTAGACAAGAATCTCTGTAGCTAATCTTGAGATCAGGGTTTAACAGATGCACTAGCAGTATTGTCCCTTGATTCTTCCTGACTTAACTGAAAACATTTTTAAGGTTCAAATAAGTGCCTGTAGTAGCATTGCACAAGACATTGTACTTTGAGAAGTATAGTGACATCTTTTGATTTTTCCTTCCTGCTAGGAATATTCTAGAAGTTTAAAGTTCATTCTGAACTTTAGCTTGCTTGCTTAATGTCTAGCTTGCTTGTTTTTCCACTCTGGCTTCATAAATAAAGAGGAGAATTTTCACTCAGCTGTAGAAAAACCTTAAGATTATTTAGGTTGGCACCAGCTTATCTATATAGTTCTCAGGCTCTATCCCAAGGTTCAGTCCATTTGCATGATAAACAGATGCACCATCCAGTCAAGGTCAGGTCCTCAACCTTGTTACCATAGAAACAGGGTCATGGGGTTTTAGGTACAGGTTTTGATAAAACCCTGGTATTGCCCTTTGAGCTAGGAGCTCTGACACAGACTTAACTCCAAGTGCTGTGTAACTTGGACAGTTCGGAGTCTCTGAGCTAGGAGAATGGCACTGGGCCTCCCAGAAGCTGGATGAAGATTTGTTATCATCATGCATGTTTGGTTTTTTTTTTATTTTTGCTTCTGTTTAAATCTGTCTGCCAAAGTTAATAATAAAACTTAAAATCTCCTTACTTACTCGTGTGTTTATTGCCGCTGAATTCTCAAAGAACCGATTGTCTGGCAGCTGGCCATTGCCTGACATTTGGCAATGCAGTGTTGATGATGAAATAAGAGATTAAAAATTCAGTTTTCTTGCAGGTCATCTCTCAGGCTGGGCATTTATAATTATACTAAATATAATATTTTTTTAAACAATATTTATTTATCAGCAAATAGCAGTAAGCAATATGACCAAATTATTTAATTATAACTAGGGCAATTAAAATGCAAATATGCTTTTTAATGCCTTATTTAATAGTGATGTTATAAGGAAAGTGAAAATTTAAAAAAAAATATTGAATACTAAAGGTGAACATGAAGTAAAAGAGTTAAGGATATAATATGTGGGGAGGGAGGATTCTCTGTCCTATTCCCTTCTTGAGTGCCTTAAGCACATACTTATTTTGCTTAAAAAGCATTGCTTTGCATCCTGGCAGTTTAAGCTTTCTTTTCAGCATCTAAGTGGCATAAAAAAGAAAATAAAAGAGAATGCTTGCAATTCACAAATCAACAGCAGAGATTAAAAACATCTAACTGGCATCTGAAGCACAGGCCAAATGGCCACACAGATTCCTCTGGTAACTGAAGTTTCATAAAGAATGCATACAGAATCCTACAATTGTGACATCAGCATGCTTTGATAGTCATGTCGACCTCACAGAATCATTAATCAGGTAGAAAATCTCATGGAATCATTAATCAGGTAGAATAATGAATCTTAATGATTTCTTCTTAGAGATGATGGACTCAGGCTAAAAGAATAATTATCCAGGAACAGAGTCACTCACAAATCAAAGGGTTTCATTCAATATAATGTTAACAGGTAAGTACAAGAAGTTGTTCTACTAACTCATTATGCAGGTGCTATCAGAATAATTAGAGCAGCAAATGAAAGCAAACACCTAGTTCAGAAATTATGACTTTACTGCACCTTTTCTATACTGATTTAAGTCTTCCTCAATTCAATTCTCTAGGTAAACCTCTGAGTTCCTTCTGTATCGTAAATGCCAGGTAAGTCATTCAAAGTCATTGGGAAAGTGTCTATCAAATTCAGCACAAGAACATCCACAAAAGCCTATATCAGTCTATATCTATATGTACATCAAAAAATACAGCACAATATCCATAGATAATTCGTAGATTCTTTCCCTGAATTGATCCATTTTCTATTTCTTCTTCATTGCCCTGAACCTGTTGCAATTACTTAGAATCCAATTTAAAATATGTGTCTAGAACTGACATAACACATGAGTCAGAATATACTTGGTACATGGTAAAATGGAATTATTATCTTCTTTGATTTGTAATCTATAAGTCTGCTGATGTAACCTAAAGTAGTTTTTGCCTTTTTTTTGCAAACATCAATGCTGTAATCATTTACTATTCTAAGGTCTTTGTCATGGGTATTATTGTGGAGTCCTTGGTGCTCTCTGAGCTTTTTGTATGTTTTGGTTTTCTTGGTTCTCTTCTTTTGGTTTTCTTTGTTATTGTTCTCATCTATCAGTTCTGTTTTCTTATATTGGTACATGTATTACTGCCAAATCATCTGTCCTCCATTGAATATCTGTATATCTCATTTCTTTACTGAAGAACTTTGAATTCATCTTGGTTAAATTTTATACTGTTACTTTCAGCATATTTCACTGACATACCAATAGAATTTTAAATTTTACTCCTGCCATAGCTGTCCCATCCAATTTTGTGCCATCTGCAACTGTGATAAGTGTCCCTTCTACCTCTTCAGTCAAGTCTAATAAAAAAAATGTTGAAAAATATACTGTAGGGCCCATGGGTATGTACGTGGCACCCCACGTAATGCCTCATTCCAGTATGATTACAAACCATTGAAGAACAGTTTTTGAGTACAATACTGAAATAATCTTTAAAAGATCATACTTAAGTATCTTGGCAACTCCTGGGGTAGTTTATTGGGGTGTATAAGGTATTAACTGGATTGTGAAATTCAATGAAACCTCAGTGGAATCACTCCACTGAAGTAGAATATAAATCAAGATGAGTGCATGTTTTGAAGATGTTTCTGGAGCATTTCAGAGATTCTCTGCTCTTTTGCTACTGTTGGGATTCTTACAGACAAAACATATATATTTGCGTTCACCAACCTTATATGGTGAGATATGTGTGGAGTGATGTGATTGGCTCTTGTATGTTGATATAACTAGCTAGCCAATGAGATATATTGTTTCATTCATTTGAGAACTGCAAGGCTAAGATTACTTTGGGCTTTATTCACTTCCTCAACTCTTAGCTTTGTGAAAATCCCTACTTGTAAGCCCCAACTTTGCCATCTCACAAAAATTGCAGGAAAAAGGTTGGTGTGCTTATCCCTTCTCTTTCCTATGACCCTGCATCTTTTCACTAACTCCCTTTAGTTGCTGCTGCACTTCATCTCAAAGAAGTCTATCCAACTGGCTTCCCACCCATGAGTCTCTACCTCTGTTTCAGTCTCAGGGCCAGAGAAAAGTGGGCTGGTTGGCTACACCATGCTTCAAATTAAGGATTGTAGCATATACATATGATCATCTGCCATCCTGTACCTTCTCAGAACCTTTAACTCCGCTTTGCTGTCCTGCATCATTAGTGCCTTTGCCTTGTGTGCTGATTCTCTAATCTTAAACATTTCTGCATTTTTTGACCCAGACGAAGACTGCTTGAAGCTGGTAATGCACACAAGGAACACTTTGTGCACATAATGCTTTGCACATTCCCATAAATGACTCCTGGGTGTGTTTGTGTGTCCTTGAGTCAGTTTTCTTGACTTCTGGCAGCTGCCTGGACTAGTCCTTCCAGGTAACATTTTTCAAAAGAGGTTTGTCATTACCGCCTTATTAGGGTTGAGAGAGAGAGAGAGAGTGACTTGCCTAATATCATCCAGCTGGCCTTGTACCTAAGGTAGGATTACAACTCATGGTTTTTCAGTTTCTAGCCCAGGGCCTTAGCTACTACACTGAACTGGTTCTCCTCTAAATGACTGCTGAGCATGAGACTCCTATAAATGACTCCTAGATTTCTGATTTCTGTACTACCTGATTTAAATCCTGCCTGTAAGAAATTATGACTGCTGACATGACATTGTGGCAACTGTATACTCTTATGGGATCTCAGCACCTCTTTTAATATAAGCAAATACTTTACATTATTACATTTTCAGGATTTTTAAAGAGTCTGCAATGACTCTCTAAAATGTGAATTGTTCCACAGCAACAATTCTGTCAAGGCAAGACATTATAGTTTGTGTGATGTGATGGTATCTAAAGCAAGAAGGCAATAACTTTACATTCAGTCACATCAAATAATAATTTGTAGGCTAACCAGAGAAACAGTCTAGGTAAAATTCATTCACTTCAATGGGAACAAACAAAAAGCAAGTTCAAAGACAGGTGAGAGAAGTATGAGATTTTAATTAGCAATTCACTTTAATGGAGTACACAAAGAGTTTTGCTGTTGAGAGTGAAAGCAGAAAAATAATAATAATTTTTAAAAATGATTTAGCATGAAGATTTATTTGCCAGAGCAAATAATGCAAGATGCACAGCTATCTTGCTGTGGCAAAGACGTCATGAGACAGAAAGCTGTAACACAAAAGCACACACAAGCACATGTTAAAAGGACCACTTGGAATAGGCACAAGGCAAAAGTGAATGAACACAGAGAAGCCCATTCCCTTAGGGAAACAGGGGTTTTGAATCAGGGAAGGAGAAAAAGGATTCTCCTTCATGGCAATGCTCAGTTGTGTTAGCTCATATTCCTGGCACATGATGTTATGCAGGAAAACTGATAACCCTAAACATAAAAATAACAGAGGGGGGAATTGGAAAAAGAAGTTATACTGAAGTGCAGAAGGGGGAAATAAGTACCTTCTTCTTTACTTTTTTTTAAAATCAGTTGGGTACCTGTCTTTATGAGAAAATATTATTAATCCAAGTGAGCTTCCATAAGAAAAACAGTAGGAAATGAATATGGCAGTGCCGAATAAAAGAACAGGAGGAAAGAGAAAAAAAGAACAAAGAAGGGGGAAAGGTTTGGCCCAGGCTGGTTGGTTAATGACAAGAAAACACAGGGCCTTAACCATGAGAGAGCTCTCAGGCTTCTTATAATGCTATGCAGGCAGCTTGATAAGGATTCAGGAGAAATTTGGGAAAGCATTAACAAACATCTATTCATACCTCAGTGGTCTGAAAAAATGGGCAACCAGCTCACCAGTTCTGAGAAGGAGCATTAGAAAAAAATTGAATAATCTTTGCCCTAACAAGCTGGAAGATAAATTGGGTTCTAAAATGAAAGTAAATCAGTAACCTAACCCCTTTCCCCTTTAATAGACCTTGTTAAAGAAGACTCAGTGAGAATCTTATTGGCTGCCAAGAGTCTGGCACTTCATCATTTGACTGACAAAAGGAACTGTCAAGGAAGAATAAATGACTCTGAGTCATTGGCTATGCAGATGTCTTCTGATAATTCTGTTATTGGTTTACAAGGATCCCATAATCAGTGATGCAAATGAGATGAGGCTGGAGGGATGTTTGCATAATGTTATACTCACATATCTGCTCAGGAAGGTCAGCTTTGGGTCATTTTGTTTTTCTTTTATTCCCTAATGCCTCCCGCATATGCTGAGCGAAGAAGGTCACAAAAAGGCTCTCTGAGGGCATCCTGATGCTTTGCCAGGCAAAAATGCATTTGCAACCCAATTAGGCATGCTGCCATCCTTCTTTTAAAGCCTAAGTACATCCGCTTTCTTGTAGAAGTGGGTGCTGTTTGCTGAAAATGGTATTTCTCACATAGGTGATCAGGAGGTTTTGGCTATGCACACACTGGGTCAGACTAAGAGAGGGATTTTACAAGAGGAAAAACTTGTAATCAAACTACCTAACAAGTTGCTTTATAAGCAAAATTAACTAATATTTATAATCCTAATTTTGCCGGCCTTGCATGTTTTGGATATGATAGCTTTGGATATAGATATACGTATAGATAACATTCATCAATAAAATCTTTCTAATCTATGTGGTCTCTAGAGTTAGAAAACAATTTGATGGTACATAATCAATCAGTAGATAGAAATAGATATATAGAGATGAAGCAGAAGGTACAAGTAACAAAAATATAGCTTTTATTGGTTGTTCTTCCTTTCCAAAGATTATTCATGTGAGAAGCAGGATATCATCTCTATCTTTTATTCAACGTAAGTTTCCTCTCCCTAGTTGCATGGTCACAGTCCCACATATGCCTGGCCATATGTTGTGCACTGCTGTTATGGTGTTTTTCTTCCTTAGCATTGGGTAGGTACCTCAATTCCATGAGCAATTTCCTGAACACAAATGGAGGTAATGTAGTAATGATGGTAGCGATGATTATTTTTGCTGCTCTGATTCTACTACTTAATTGGATCTGGCCTCAATTCACTCACTAACTTGTCTTAATCAGTGTTGCCAACACAGCCAAATAAGGGTACTTAAAGAACTGACAAATGTATTATAGCTCAAACAAATATATGGACTGCAACACAATTATATATAGATTTGGCATTTCTTTGAATTTCATGGTAAGTGCCAAATTCAAAATGAAAAGAATAGAAAGGTGTATTTTGAAAGAAATACACACTTAGAAATGTACATTTGTGAGAGAAAATACTTTAATGTGCAATTTAATCCTAATTTTTATGCAGCTTGTTTTATAGTGTTGCAGAAACAGGATGTAACTTCATCTGTGTTTCAGATAAACATATGTGACTTTGATAAGAAACTGATTGATCCTTAGTTATGGCTTCTTATGCTGCAGCTATCTGGAAAGTCTGACTTTGCTGCATTCTCATAATCCATAAAAAGTTCCTTACTCATATTGCCCCTCTGAATAATTTTTATTAAAGTTATGTTCTTTATAATAACAAGTAATTAGAAACAAATGTATCTTTTATCCTGTTTTTTTTTTAAATTGCAAGGTTTTACATCAAGGATTCCAATTCTATTTCTATTCCTATAAGACAAGGGCTTTCTTTTTTAAGAATGTGGGTGTGTCTCTTAGCTTGAAATGTATACTTCATATTATATTTAAAGATAAATAGTGTTCAAAAGGCTCGTCATAGTAAAACATCATCTTGATATAGTTCTCTCTCTTCCCCCCCTCCAGAGTTCTAAGCACACCATGTTTGAAGGAACTATTTAGTGAATACTGATCATCACCACTAGCTGAGCTTGATGAATCTATTACAAGCTTCTCTAAAATTTAGTAGTGACCTAACCTACCATTCCACACTATAGATATGTCAGAGCTTTGGCCACTTACATATTGCAGTCATATCCCAAAGGTGCTGAGATATGACTGGATGATTGAGAATCTGTATAGACATATTGCAATCATACCTCTCACACAATATATATTTGTGATCATATACTTTTGAAAAAATGTTATTTTTTGTTCTACACTATATCACAAAGATGGAACATAGTTGCGGACAAAGATGTGTTCTTATTTACATATTAGTTCTGGCAATGTAAAATGGTTGTGTTTACATAGAAATTCAGATTAAATACGTTTCCCACCCTAATCTTATCAGAATTTCATAACTGATCAATCTTTTTTTTCCTTCCTGGAAATAGAGACTTTAAATTAATCTGAATTTGCTAGAAACTTTCAGAAGTATAATCTCTAAAGGAAAGACTGAAAAGACCACTAAATTTATGAGCAGCAAACAGTGGTTAAGTATTTCCATCCCCACTAGAAAATGATCTTTGCTATCCTTAGTAAATAAGCATTATTGCATTTCAAGTCAATATGTTTGAGTTGCCTGATTTATTTGGAATCCAGAAGGATATCGTGTTTTTTTTTTAATTTACTCTCTTGACATTTACTCTTTCTTGTCAGCCAGTGATGGCCCTTTCTTCTTGAATGTCTCTTCCTCCTTTGCTAGCATTTCAGATTTAGCTAGCAGATTTTCAGATTTCAGAACCTGATGCAGAAGCTTCACTCTTTCTCCACTAAAAGTTTAAAATATTAAGCTTGCCATCCAATAGCTCTTTAAGGAAATGCCATATGATTGACATGCACAAGAATGACAGTTTTTCTAGCATTTTTATTTAATTCAGAAAGTTAAAATACAAACTCAAAAATAAGAAAAAGAAAGAAAGAAAAAGAAAGGTGCATTCAACAAGAAAGATCAAATTCCTTCACCTCCCTTAACCTTGCCAAGAAATCTGACAAATTATTGGATTTAGTGTACAAAAAGTGATGTACAATGTCTGCAAGCCTGCTAATAGCAAACATGAGCATACATTTCTTGAATAATTACTATAGTAATAAAATGGGTAAACTATCATTCTTTAATTCTATGTGAAAATTTAATAACATATTGCTGCATAGATTTATTAAAATTATATGTACATTTTAGAACAAAATTGACTTCATATTGATAACACATATGTTCTAATAAGACAAGAGCTTTATGCTTGAATATTAAAGGACAACAGCTTGGTTTTTTTTCCTCTCTCTTTTTTTAAAGTTTATTTATTACAAATTTCAATTCAAGGAATTTCAAGATAAGGTACTCCAAGAATATGAGGCAAAGGATTCTAGAAGCTTGCAAAGCTTATGGCATCTATGAGCCTATAAAGAAAGCTGGATAAGATGATAAGACATATAGATATGTCTCAGCCATACAGTCCAATTTCATTTAATCAATCTGCTAAGTAGAGACTGCAAATATTTTATTAAAAGCACATGGTTCGCCTAATTCTAAATTTGCTCCAGAGGTTTACAAATAATTTAGTTAGGATGTTCATATTTGTCTCTCTAAATAACAATAACAACAACAACAACAACAACNAATCCTCTTCTGAACTTCAGTTTATTATTGTCCCGTTTGGAGTGTGGTGCCAGTATGTGATACAATATCCCCAGTGCAGTCTCACTAAACCAGAGTCAGGAAGAACAATTACTTCCCTCTGCACTGTTGATTGCACTCAGAACAGCATTTGCTCTTAGTTCATTTTTACTCAACACGGGTGCCATCTAGATTACAGGCTCGATTACAGGCTTCCAAGGAAGCATAGCAAACTGAAGTCAGATTCACAAGAGCAAAGTGGAAAGTGGAGCTGGTGAAAAAATTAGTTCCCCAAACTCCTCTCTGGATTAAGGAGAGGATCTAGGATTGCCCATAGTGCCCCATGCCATACAACAGTGGTCTCCAGAAGGTTTACAGCTGTGAGAAGTGGGAAAGTCATGCTTTGCCCAAGCTGAGGCATCCGAGCCTTCGAAGAAATACTGGGTTTACCCACTTCATGTCACTTTTTCAGAACCACTGTAACTTCAAACAGTTAATAATAATAATAAAGTTGGAAGGGACCTTGGAGGTCATCTAGTCCAACCCCCTGCTCAGGCAGGTAACCCTATACCATTTCGGACAAATGGCTGTCCAGTTTCTTCTTAAAAACTTCCAGTGTTGGAGCATTTACCGCTTCTGGAGGCAGGTTGTTCCACTGGTTAATTGTTCTAACTGTCAGGAAGTTTCTCCTTAGTTCTAGGTTGCTTCTCTCCTTTGTTGTTAAACAAAGTGTTGTAAGTTGAAGACTCCCTGTACTAATACAAAATGAAGAAAAGGATTTCAACTGTGGAAGAATTCAAGGATATTTGGCTACAATATACCCTGAACTTTCTTTTCAAGTTTTCCGTTACTATAAAAGTGGTTTTAAAAAGGGAGATAGAAGAGGATACAATAGAGAATCAGACTATTTTGGATATGGATTTAAAATTAATAGGATACAACGATATTGACAAAGGTGCTATACAGGATTTACAAATGAAACCAGTTGATGTTTTAAAGGTAAAGGTGTAATTATCCCAGACTCCCAAGAGTTTCTTATATCAAAAATTACAAAACATCTATTTGATTCAAAACCTTGCCTTCCTGATAGATTCTGTCTCATGCTGTAGAGCCTGTATTCTGCCTCCCCCCCAGATGCAAATTTCACAGCCTGTTGTCACATTCCTCTGTTTGATCCTGGCTTTAGTGATAACATTTCTCAGCCTGCTAGCATCCTGCATTTTCTGCCTGTCTTTTAATGATAAACCTCTTCCTGCTTGCCCCATTGTAAAACTTGCATTCCTTTAATAAAACATTTGCCTCCTGTAATTATCTTTACCTCTGTATCATGTAACTGTCAAA
>NW_015387816.1:0-18793 GCF_001527695.2 Protobothrops mucrosquamatus | reverse complement strand
TCAGACAAATCTTATTGCTTTCTTTGACCAGGTGATAAAATTAGTAGACCAGAGGAATGATGTGGATATAATTTACTTGGACTTCAGTAAGGCATTTGATAGAGTAGATCACAACCTACTACTTGATAAGATAGAAAAATGTGGGTTAGACAGCATCACCACCAGATGGATTTGTAGCTGGCTGATCAGCTGTACTCAGCATGTTGTCCCCAATGGAACTGCATCTACATGGAGGGAAGTGTGTAGTGAGGTACTCCAGGGCCCTGTTCTGCCTCTAAGTGTTTGCTGATTCATTGCGTGATTATCTTTTCCAGAATCTTCCCAGGTGTTGAGGTCAGGCTGATAGGTCTGTAGTTTTTTGATTAATCATTTCATTAAGCAAACAAAACTGACATTTTGTTCACCAGGAAAAAATGGAATCTAAATCAAGACATCTCTCCATAAATTTGCTATTAAAGCAGAGCTTTGTGTATATATACTCATAGTGTAAAATTAAAGGTAATGTCCAAAATGTGCACTAACACCTGAACTGAGTATCACCTATGGACTGATTAATTTCTGAACTCTTACTGTCTGTATTATTGACATGTTGACATACTGAATAACTCATGGCCACTGGTTTTTATTATTTTTTCCCGTGTCCTGGTCTGTTCTCTGGATTGAAATACTTTACATTTTTCATCAGAGACTTCATTCAATGCAGTCTTCTGTGGAGCTGAGGGAAGATGTGAGAGGCTGCAATATTCAGGAAGTGAAAATATGCAGTCTGCCTCAGAAAGAAAGAGCCAGCGTGTGATCAGATTTGTTTTTCATAACTTAAATAAAAATTGATGAGGGTGATATTGGAAACAGCAGCTACAGTATATGTTCTCTATATAGAATGCAGAATTCAGCTTTTGACTTCTCAAATCAAATTGTTTCCACGTCTATTTTCTGGCTTTCCTGAATCTCATTTCTTTATTCTATGCTTCGACATGCGTCTTAACCTCACCCCAGTCACATCAAAGAGTGCTTTGTGTTCAGGCCTGTCAGTCATGAGATAGGTACCATTGAGAACCATTACCTCAACAGGTATCCAATCAAAACCAGTATCTAACAGGAACTGCTTAATTTGACATTCTCTGGTTGTCGAAGGGGGAGCCATTAGAATCTATTATATCTGAAAGGAACTTTTGCTGTGCACAATAGGAGGAACAATATGTTTAAATATATACCAGGGAAGTCTTAAAGCCATTCCAATATTTTTGGATGATTTCCTTGCCATTACCCTTTTATTTCACCTTTGGAAGAAAGTTTATATATATTTAAGTTGGAACAGATTTTTTAGATATTTCAATTTAATCATGAGAGCTGTGTGAAACACTTGGAGACACACTTTATAGAGCAAGCAAAGCATTCTTTTTTATTTTTTTTGCCCACAGCAAGACTGGGAAACAGCCTCAAAGTGGTCACACAAAGGCTTTGAGATAGGCAGCTGTTTTGATGCTGTAAGCATGCAGTCAAAAGGGAGTCTCCTCTGAATGCCTCTTTACATCCAAGTAATTCCCCTCCTCCCAAAGATGTGAGTAAAGGACTACATATATTCTGGGCCAAAGCTAAAGCTATTATGCCATCTCTTCTATTAAAAATATTTCGTTGTTCTCAAATCAGAGAATGAATGGGTTGTTTTAAATTTATTGGCAATTTATTTCCATAGATGGTCATAGGAAATCATTCCACAAATGGTAAAATTATGCAATGATATCTGATGCAAGCTATTGTTTTCATTATCCCTCTCCCTTCCCACATCAACTCTCCTATGAACAGAAGATAAATTTATGCTCCAGTCATAAAAGCCATTGTTCTACCCTTCCTCCTACTGAGAAGGAACTTCTGCTCTTAGGATGGATTTCTTCCATTATTATGTATGGGAGCAGCCAACACTTAGAGCTGCCATGTCCTACCTAAACCATAAACCTGGCTTGCTAGATTGTCCAAAATCTGAGATTCAAACAAAAGATTCAAAAGCTTACTTTGGTGGAATAAATTTAAACCTCCATTCATCTGAATTTGTGCCATCTAGTAAAATACTAGATCACCAACTTTCTGAGGGAAAATCTAATTGATCCTCTTGGGGGAAAAGGGATCAAAGGCCCAGGATAACCTAAAAACCTAATTGGGAATGAATTCAATTAAAATAAGACAGTGTTTTCCCCCAGATGTTTATATTTAGATCAATATGGGTTTCTCACTAGGGTTGGGACTTCATGATTAGGAATGTATATAGCCAGTACTGATGCTTTGAATATTCACCTTATATAGTCACTTTCCATAAAGGGCAAGGGTGTTAATTCTGTTAGGGAAGGAAATGCATGGAGCTCATGAACTCAAAACACATCAGGTACTATAAATTAACCAAAGGCTAGTACCTTTATATTATCACCATCATTCTTCTATTTCTAGCTGCCCCATTTAATCTTCCATGTCACTTCTGATTCATCTTTAGTTTTTTTAAAATATAATAACATAATCAGGATGTATTACTAATTAATTAATTTCCAATCACCTGAAAGAAAAATGGTAAACTAGACTTATTATTAAAAAAATAAAATGCAACTCAGAGATAACTAGCATAACAGCAGCAGCAACAACAACAAAACATCCCTGCTAAGCTTTGGACAAGCAACCTTTTTGTACTCTACAAAGATTGTAGTCATTATGCTATTTCTGCAGTGCTGATACTGGAAAGTGTAAAACTTAATAAAATACATCATAAGCTTGTCTAATTGATTATTGAGGTTCGCCTGCCACAAACTTAAATGTTCTAGTCCAAATGGATAGTAGGTGACATAAGAAAAAAAATGCTTCCTAAGCAGAGCAGAGAAAAGGAAGGGAAGATTAATTTAGGGCAATGTTACCTGTTCCAGTAACAGCTGACTCCCATTCTGGAAGTGGGCAACTTGGCAATATGGATAAATCTTGATATTTTAGATTATCAAGCACTGAAAATTTCACATCATCTGTCATGTGATTTATTAACTGGACCTACCAACACTAGAGCCTGAGCACATGTGTAATTGATCCAAAGTTCTTCCTTGAATCTTTCCCCAAATTCCTCACCTTGAACTTTATACCTGCCTGAACCAAAGATGCTTTTTTCAGGAGGCAACTGGACTTTCTTGTGTTTCTTTTGAAACATCTTACAGCCAAGAAGGCTCCACATACATTTGCACTACTCAAGTGACCCTGAGGACACAGATAAGCCTCCAAATGGTTTCAATGACTCTCTAAAGGAATGCAAATGACCAGCTGTCTGCAAGGAGTATAAATCCTTCCACTCCCCACCATCTAGTCAGAGCTGAAGAAGCTTTTTGGATGAGAAGCGAAACGTCTTCAAAATACAAGAAAGTCCAGTTGCCTCCTGAAAAAAGCACCTTGGGGACAACCATACCTGGATGACTGAGAATCCCCACAGACATTTATATCTGCCTGAGATGCTTTGAAGAAGTGTTTCATGCAAACTTTCACCAAATCAAAGCAACAATGTGAAAGTTTGCACAGCCATTAAGACCTGGTGCTATTTCCAAATGGCGAGAGAAATTGTTCTAGATATGGGCTGTTAGGAAATCAGATATAAAAAGGCTAAACTTTAACATACCTGTTTTTCCTCTTAAAACTGGAATTATTTCCCCCTCCTCTATTTTCTTGGGACTATTCTGTGTTTCAGTACATGAAATTATTATTGTTTTGTAACTATTATATTTTTTAAACTTGGAACGCTAACAAAAACTAATATTTAAAATAGAAAAGAAAAAAATAGATAAAAAAGAAAAAGAAAAGCTAAAAGTGACATAAAAAGGAAACAAAAAGAAATGCAAAGCAATAATTTCAGACTTTCTTGTCCAACAATAGAAGTATAAATTTAAATTGTCCTCTCACTTTAAGGTTACAACATAACTTTCATTTTTTTCTATTATCTACTATTTTTCCAATGATCAAACCTGTATATCATAATTTCATATTTTTTTGTTTCACACAAAAAGTCCAAAAGAGGTTTCCAATCAGCAATTAAAAAATAATCAGTGTCTTTTCTCTAATCAAAGCAGTCAATGTCAGCATCTCAGTCAGTTCCACCAATGTCATTCTTCCTTGGTAGTTAATGTCAAATCATTCCATCACTGGGCATAATGAAGTATCATTATCATATATAAGAACAAAGTTCCATGATCTCTTTCTTGTCCATCAGTCCCAAAATGAACATTTCTGGTTTCAGTTGTATATTAATCTTTAAAATACCGCCTTCTGGTGTCAAATTCTCTTTTGATTTTATTTTGAAATCTCCATAGGGGAAAAATATTTTTTTCTGAGCTGAAGAAGCTTTTTGGATGAGAAGCTAAATGTCTTCAAAGAAAGAAAGTCCAGTTGCCTCTTGAAAAAGCACCTTTGTGACAACCATGACCTGAATGACTGAGAATCTCCATAGTCATACAGTCTAGGTTTATATGTAGTCCATATTCTCAATAAGGCATGTGTAAGAAAATGATTTTGAAAATCCACATTAACTTTAAATTTATAATCTCATTTCTTGGTCCTTAAATAGTATTCTTGAGGGTAGGAGGAAATATCTTGATTTGTTCTGTATAGTTCCTTGTTAATATACATAATGTTAACAGTCCTATTGTGTAGAATTGTAACAAATCTGAGGAGTATATACTTAACAATAGCTTTTCAAGCTACTGCTTGAAAATACTACTTAGGACAATGAGAAACAAAATGAAATCTGACAAGAAGTGCTGGTAAAGAAACAGCCTGTATGGATATATACATTGTTCTTGTCACTTTAACATACAAATCAAGTTGAAGGACAGTAGTTGCAATGAAATATTCATTATTGATTCACAAGGAGTTGCGAGTTCTGCCCTCTGAATAATGTAAGGCCCCTTTTTTCACCATCAAATATGTCTTCCTTTAGTAAGATTGCTTTTGAATCTGTCATTCTATGAATTGCGACACAGTTATTGCCTCAAAAACGTCTATATATTTGGAACCAAATTTGATTTCAGCATGCACATTTGAGCATTTGAAATGGCTGATATTTATCTCTAATAAGACCTAGACTCCCTCAAAAAAGGAAGGTGACAGGAGCCTGGCTCCAGAGACTTCCCTCTCTAGTAACTATGTTTTGTAGGCACACTCTGTGTCCAGGAAGTTTCATCAAAGATCCGGTCCTTGAAGAGAATATATGTAGTACAGAGTCCTTTGTGTTCTCTGAGCTTGGTTGTTTGCTTGTAGATTTTAATTACCTGAATGAAAAGTACTATTATCTAGTTAGGTAAAGAAATGTCTGAACATAAATACCCAAGTTCAGAGAGAAACAAAGACTCCATACAAGATCAGATCAGATCAGATTTTGTATGGGGGGAAAATCTGCATGCAGAGAAACATTTGTATTTGTTTTACTATAAGTTAACTGCTGATCACAATAGATCATTGACACATAAGTGAAGATAGTGCTTCAAAAATATAAACCATGTAAGGAAGTAGAAGAAAATACCATCAACAGAATAGAAGATACTTAACTTATCAAATGGCTAAATATAATTCTAAGACAAGGATACATTCCTGAATTATGTGCCCTTGTCTAGATTCCTACTTTGTTCTCCTGAAACAAAGTTTCTATATTTAATTTGGTGATATACATTATTTGTACAATCTCAGTGCTGAAATGTAGCCTAGGAACTGGCACATATCTTCATCTCACTGGTTCTACTGAAAAAAGTATAAAAGAAACAGCTGTTAAATGGAAAGAGGACAATAGTATGTGTCAGATTTTCCCAAGATTTCATTCTGACCGTAAATGGGAAAAACTGGCATCGTATTTTTACTCATGTTCCCTCCATAAGTAGCCCTTGTAGCTGGATCTTCTTGACACTCAAAAGTTCAAAAGGGAAATACTTTAGAGAAAAGAATTCTCTTCCCCATGAAATGCTGCTTTGTTTTCAGGACTATGTCAGTCTTTTCTGAATGTTGCAAATAACAGGAATATACTCTTACCTTCCTTCCTTCCTTCCTTCCTTCCTTCCTTCCTTCCTTCCTTCCTTCCTTCCTTCCTTCCTTCCTTCCTTCCTTCTGATACAAATTTAATAATAAACAAAAAAATATTTTACAATTTAGTTAATATAATAACATCTTATCAGAAACAGAAGCAACATTTAACAGGATTAATGACTGACTGAGTTAAGCATGCTATATGAACAGGACCAGCATGTGTGATCTTTTCAATGCTGTGGTTAGAAATATAGTTGATGCTTATTTATTTTATTTTTATTTGGAAAATTTATATTACCACCTACTTACACATGGAGACTCAAGTCAGCTTATAGGACATAACAACACAATTTAAAAAAATAAAAATAATAAAAAATAAAAATAATGAAAAATAAAAATAATAAAATAATAAATTCTACACCCCCCCCTTCTGAAAGAGCGTTATTTCTGTAGGGATGATGTTCCAGAGGGAGGAAGCCATCACTGAGAAGGCCCTTCTTCTGGGTTCCACCAGATGTAACTCCTTAGGGGACAAGATCTGCAACATTCCTTGCTGCCCCTCTCTAGTGGGTCAGGTAGATGTGACCAGCAAGTCCCTCAGATAACCTAGTTCCAAGTCATGAAGGGCTTTAAAGGTGACAACCAGCACATTGAATTGCACCCAGAAGCAAATAGGCAACCAATACAGCTCCTGAGGTGATACATGTGCACACCAAGGTCTGCACAAAACTACTGTATGTGGGCTGCTGCATTTTGCACCAACTGGAACTTCTAGATGCTTTTTAAAGGCAGCCCCATGTAGAGTGCATTACAGTAGTTAAGATGGGAGGTGACTAGGGCATGAGTGACCGTGAGTAGAGATTGTTGGTCAAGGAAAGGGCATGATTGGTGCACAACCCATAGACCTTCCTGGCCACAACTGCCATCTGCTCTTCGAGAAGGAGTCGTGAGTCCAGGAGAACTCCCAGATTACACATTGGGTCTGTTTGGGGCAGTGCCACCCATCCAAGACCAAAGGTGGCAATTCTCCATAGATCAAAGAACCCCAAGCCCAGAGCCAGTCAGTCTGGCCAGGGTTCAGTTTCAACCTGTTACTCCCTATCCAGCCCCTAACAGCCTCCAGGCACTGCAAGAGGGAAGTCACAGCATCGCTGCACACTATGGGCTGCTATATTGCTAACATGGCTACTCCAACTGGGCATCTCACCAAAATAATGAAACTTGCAGTATGATGTCATGACATAAGTTTTTCCTTAACAAACTTACATGTGGTGTGATGACACAAGTTTGAAAGTGACCAAATTTGCATGTTAATGTTTTAATGGAAATGTTATTTCTGCCCCTGCTCTCTGAGAGATGCTAATGACTATTAATACTATGATGAAAGTATTTACAAAAAATGTATTTGTTAAAAAGTAGTGCTTTTCTTCCAATAAGAATTTTGCAAATATCTGATTATAGACTAAGATATAGTCCAATATTTTTCATAGTGTTGCAGATTTGACCATCATCGGCAGACATGCCAATCAAATGAATTCTGATCAGCAAATACACAAGACTCATTTTTTCTCTTCACACTTTTCCCACAAATGTTTGATGATTTAAAAAAAACAAAACCTTCATTGAAATGTAGGTAGAAAAAAAAAAATCCAAGTCAGCTTGGTGTTGAGTTTGTTCTAGACTTTCATAAGTGGATACTAGTACCTTGGTATCCATCATTTTAATCAGAATATCTGCTGGGTGTCTCTAACATCTCTAACTGTTTATAACCCTAACCCACTTTTTATTTTCCTGATCAACCCCTTTCCCTTCAACTTTTATAACTTCAAATAGCATGAAAGCCAAGCAGGGATCAAAGGATAAAAAGGCACATGTGCTTATGAACAAAACCATTTTCTATCCGAAAATTCAATCAAAGCTCTTTTAATCAGGACATAAATCTTTCAGACACACATCACAAAACTTATAGCAAACCTGATTGCTGATGGTGTTTTTTCAGCTTTTTCTGCAATTACAGCCTCTTAGAGAGACACTAGAGAGGGAAAGGGGAGTTATCTCAGGACAGGAGAAAGCTCCTGTAAAAGCAGATTTAAGGATGATGAACTACACTTTTCATTTATTTAAGTCTGAGGTTTCAGTCCTTTGGGAAGGGGACAAAATGAAATGGGTCTCAGGCAATCAATACAATAAAATTATTTTAACAGATATATTGTAAATACTGGATCAGCCCTTACAAATACCTACTTCCACCTGGGGGAAGGTGAAGCCTTGGGATTTGCTGCTGTTTTGTGGTGAATAAAGCATGCCTGGCAGTCAATATGGCTTGTTCTTGTTTCTGTTTTTAACAAAGGAGATCTCCATTTCTGCTTAGGTGAGAGATGTTTTATTTGTAGTTTTAAGCTTACCTGTTCCCATTTGTACCTTAGGATGAGTTGAGAAATCTTTTCCAGGTTTCTCCATTTATCAGAAGCTTTTCAAAACTTTGGAGTCCACTCATAGTACCTTTATTATGACTGTTCGTTTTCTTTTGTTTGCCTACATATTTATATGTTTATAGTCTTCAAAATTCCATTCAGTTTGTGATCTTCCCAAACAAAATCTTACGGTATGTTGATCCCATCTTGACAAGTGCCTTTACTTGTGCTTCGTCAAGAATAATTAAAGCCAGGNGAAATATAGCAAAGCCTAAAGAGAAGGAAAGAAGTGAAATCATTAGTGAAAATTATTTCTAATTACTATATTGTGTCTCTTTGTAGAGACAGAAAGAGGAAGAGAGATGACAGGGGAATGGGGTTGTCTTAAATTTAGGGACATTTTACTTTCTGTTAAATAAAGTTGATGGAAATGATTAAAAAATTGAGAGCGTGTACGTGCAGTTAAACAACCCCAAATCATATATCTTATTAGGATGAGATGCCCTGTGTGATATGGAATAGAAGTTATCCAACTCAATGCTTCTGGATGTTAAATGTTGTCAGATGTAGTACTTCCAAATCAACAATTGAAATATCTAGATATTAACAAGAAACATGGGGGTGCCATGAAACACCCCAAAGTATATACCTAAATTGCCAAGAAATGGTTTAAGAAATGTTACAACATTATGTCTGGCATCGTATGGGACCAAAAGGCCAATTCAAGTATTTGTGAGGGTAGGAAATTTTTGTAGATGCACTCTTCAGTTCTCGTTTATTTACACATTGATTATTATTAAGATGGCACCCTTCTATCTTAAACTACAATGTCCTTCTAACCCTATTTTCACATCCCCTGAAGATGTGAATAAACATATTCTTTGGTAATGCAGTGGTATTCATCTTCATCTACTCATTGGTTGAAATGTATAAATAAATACATATTTCACTTAAATTATGTATTATTCCACTGAGTTTTACTCCAAAAACAAACACAGAAAGTTTGGTTTTGAACTGCTTATCCATCAGAAAATGGCAAGAAAGATTCTTGGCTACCTGATTGAGCTAGATCTGGTGTTGAAGCTGCTTCATGATGTCACTGGATTGTTTTCTATTAATGTTGTAGATCAGGGATGTCAAACTGCTGGCCCATGGGCCGGTTGCATCATATGGAGGCCACGCCCATCCCAGCTCCGTCAATACAAAAAATGTCATGATATGTCATGGCACATCATATGATGCAGCGAGTTTGATGTGTTGTAGATTGACCACATGCTTTCGCAGTTAGGTAGTCATTTGCCCACACAGACAGTTTAATTGGAGTAATTCCCTTCAATCTAATTCCCTTCAATCTAATTACTGGAGGAAGCACATAATGTAGATTGTAACTATTCACTGGAGCAGCAACATAAAATTGTCCAGCTTGTGTTGCTTCTGCTTTCTGTAAAAACACTACTGTTGTTCCTTCCCAAGAGTTTCATTGTGCGATTCTTTCTAGAACAGAATGGTATTCTAAGCCAAAAGTCAGAATTTTATTAAATGCTGGTAAAAATAATAAAAGACAAAGCTACACCTGCGCATAAAACAATGAATTAGAAAATTTGAACTTCTTTGTAACATTTCAGTAGCATAACCATCAAGCAAGGAATGCGTTTTAGTCATAACTAGATTAAACTGGATATATGTATCCACTTTGCACTGAAAAAATATACAGATTTAATATTGATTTGACATAGTTTTGATCTATCTATCATCTATCATCTATCTAATAATTGCACACAATTACACAATGCATATATAAATGTACACACAAACATATTATCTGTATTAAACTAAAAGCAGTTGTGAAACCAATATGCATGATCTATAGTATCTGGCTATTATCTTACTATTATTCATAGATTATTGGTATGTATTTCCTTAAGATATTTTGGAGATACGTAAAACAAAATACATATGCCTGTTCTTATTTATAATTGTTCCTGGTAATGATAGCAATTACAGCAAAGAGTTATATATATATTGCTCGCAGCCTGGTAATCAAACCTAAAACAACCATTAAGTGCTGATTCTCCTCCTTGGATATCAAAATAAACTATATTTCAGCAGAGAGTTCTTCATTGTCAAGCTTGTAGCACAGAGTATTATATGCTCTTTGCATAATAGGAAATGGTATTCAAGAAGCATTTGTGATTTCTTCAGGCGTGCTATATTTCTGCAAAGAAAAGGCCTGGTGTTCAATATTGCAACATCTGGGCATCCGCCTGCTTAGTTCTGTATTTTCTTTTATGGTAAAAAAAAGAAAACTACACATTGTAACATAACTCTGAGAACAGTGTAGTTGTTTTAATTTTGTTTTTTGAGGAAACTAAATATGCACACCAGTGGTTTGCCTCTCATACACTCTTGTAGTATCTGCATTATGTCCTTTTTGGTAGTAAGAGATCTAGCTTGGAACAATCACTCATCTGAATGAAATTCTTGGAGGAAAATTTTACATGAAAACAAAAGGTCAAGCAAGGACTGTCCTCTTCAAAACAAATTAATGACTTTCAAGAACACAAATCAATAGGGCTATCAGGATGCACCATCTTCTAGTCTGATATTTATCTTGATCTATGGTTCCAAAATGTCTTGGTGAACTATGGTAGGAAGAAAATCCCTGTGAAATGGAAGTGTCAGATCAATCATCTGGTAGGAGAGCATTTGATAAGAAAGAATGTTAAAGCCTACTTTGATCTGTGGAATGCCAGTTTAAGCTACTGGTCATTCCACCTTATAATTACAAACAGGTAGACATTCTTTTGTAAAAAATAAGATAAGATAACCTTTATTGTCATTTTTATACTGTGGGCACAATGGCACACATCAAAAATGAAATTTAGTTGCCCGCTCTCAAAGTAAAACACATACATGACACAGACCTAAACATACTATGAACAACATATGTATAGACCCACATCCCTACATATACATAGCAAATAAATATTAAATATTGTCCATCTTGAATATATAACGGAAGGAGGAAGGTGAAGGATCTACTTTCTTTTCACATAGGTCAAGGTGTGTTTGAGCATTCTAACCTGTATTGTATGCAACCATTTATTTAGATATCTTCAGTTTTTATCCATGCTTTAGTCAAATTCCAAAGGATGACATCATGGGAAAATTCCTTCTATGGGCCTTTTTCAGATCAAGATCCAGGGGAAGCTGAGAAATCTAACAAATGGTTACATATAATAGAGAAAATATAACACAAAGATAGATACTGGGAACTATCTGGCAAATCATAACAATAAAGGAGGCTCAAAATATAATTTTCAAAATTCTTTGTCAGATTCTTCATACAAACCATTCATTCAGCTTTTGGAACCCTACTTCAGTAATAATATACTTATATTTAGTAATATATTCAGTATATATTCAGTAATAATATATATATATTTATATATCTAAATATAATATATTTAGATTCTTTAAAAGCTTGCAATCCTTTTTGCAAGATTTATTGCAAAGGGTGTTGATGATTACATTTAAATGGCATGTTACAGACTATATTCCAAAATGTGGCTTGGGCCAAAACAAAGACATGGTGATCTCTGGACAAAAACTAAATTTGATTTTGTAAGACAAAATCTGAAGGTGAAAATCCTACCCACATATGTACAGTATTGCTGGCTCAGCCAAGACAATTAGGCCCATTGAATGTAACAAAGGGCTAGTAAGATAAGTGAAAGTGTTCACTATGTGGACTGTAAGCATAACTGTGAATAATTAACAATCAGTGCTGGGGGCTCTAGGTTTTCTAGATTGTGGCTACAGTAAAATTGCAACTTCAGACAACATTCCTGGATCACTTTATTTAAATAAAAAGATCTATCACATATAGTCCTTGACTTACAACAATTTGTTGAGTGACCGTCCGAAATTATAATAGCACTGAAAAAAGTGTCTAATGACTGTTTTCACACTTACAACTGTTGCCGCATCCCCATGGATTGTGATCAAAATTCAGACACTTGGCAACTGACTCATATTTATGAAGATCACAGTGTCCAAGGGTCCTCTGATCACCTTTTGTGACCTTCTGACAAGCAAACTCAATGGGGAAACCAGATTCACTTAACAACTATGTTACTATGTTACTATGTTAACAATTGCAGTGATTCATTATCAACTGTGGCAAGAAAGGTCGTAAAATGGAGCAAAATTCACTTAACATCTGTCTCCCTTAGCAACAAAAATGTTGGGCCCAGTTGTGGTTATAAGTCAAGGATTACCTGCATATAGAAATAAATTACTTCCTCCCCTTATTAAATATTCAAATACTCATTTAAAGGTTAGTTTTATCAAGCACTTAGTGACAAACTGTCAATGGTAACCAATCAAAGTAACAATCTGCATAAGTCTATAAAGAGACTTGCAACTCTTTGGGCCTCTCTATTCCACCTCCAGTATTGAATCTGTCAATGAACCAATTGACTTTTGCTATCATGTTTCTTCTTTTTTCCCTCTTAAAGCAGTTTCTTTCAGTGTTCTTCAAAGGAGTTAACCTCCAAGACCCCCCAACATCTTTGTTGCTATTCTCTGCAGCCCTTTCAGTTCCTCAGCCATCTTTCTTGCATTGTGACCATCAAAACTTAAATCATATCTACCAGTTCCTTTAACACTCTGGGATGTAATCCATTTGTCCTGGATAATTAAATTCATTCAAAGCAGTTAGGTGTGTTCTCACCAGTTCCTTACCTATCTTGACCTGCATTTCTTTTCTGCCCCCAATGTGTGGCTTTTGACAGGTTGGATTACTTTATCCTTTTACAAAAAGACAGATGCAAAACAGGGATTAAGCAGTTCTTAAGCTTTTTCTCTATTGCCTGTCACTGTTTTGTCATCTTCTCCAACCAACAGACTGACAGCTTCCTTGATGTTCCTCTTGCTCCACATATACTGGAACAATATTTCGAAGGGAATATTGGTGTTATTTTTGGCATTTGCTACAAAATTCAGCTCATTTTGAGCCTTAACTTTTCTAACTATATCTTTGTAGTGTTCAGCTATTCCATGATGTTCTGCTTTTGTTATAGGCTCTTTTTCAAAAAAATTGTCCCTTTTTGTTGCTCAGTTTATCAGGCAGCTGTTTATGCAACCAAGATAGTTGTATTAGGTGTTTCCTATTTTTCTTTCTCTTAGATATTTATTTAAGTTTGGAATTTATTTATTTTTTCCATAATTTTCTAACTCTCCTAAACTATTTTTGTCTTAGGATTTCTATCCATGAAATCTTTCAAATAAAAAAATAAAAAATAAATAACTTGTATGTTTAAATATATAATAGTCTATATAAGCATTTCAATGGACAGTGACTATCTTGCAATGAGCTCGATTTATGGGTAGAAATATTCCAGTGATAATGCAGGAAGCAAAGAATTAGCATAACCCAGAAAGAGATTTTAAAAAAAATATTAATAGATTTCCACATGTTAATACAATGAAGCCTAGTGTATGCATTAACTACATTTAACACTTAAGCTGCTAAATGCTGTCTTCCAATGCTAAGCTCTTTCTGGTGCCTTTAAGGCACTCTTCTTCTAAGTGCCTTAAACTGTTATGTTTGAAATCTGAAAACCAAACTCTCCAGAAAGAAGATATGAATCACAGCTTATGGAAATGGCTTTTTCTTGAGTTGTTCTGTTCAAGATGGGGGTTTCTGAGATTATTTTATTGATTCATTTTATTTGGGCACTGCCCAACTCAAGAACAACTCTGGGTGGCTGAATTTATGATCTATGTCAAAAGCTGGTATTTTAGACTATACCTTCCCAATTGAATAAAAGTATTACATAGAAGCCTCATTTAACAAAAGCCATGAAGGGGGTGGAGGTCCATTATCTATAAGATTCTCTGGTGATAATAATATCATATTAAAGATTGTAACATTAAATGTTAGAGAAGAAAAGGGCCAATTGCATTAATTAATTAATGGAATGAAAAAGAGAGTGATTCATTGTGTGTTTATGAAACTTAGAGAAAGAGTGTATAATAGAAAGGAATGAAAGTGGTATAATTTGCTGGAATTGAGACGATGAATGCAGACAAGGAAACTGAGGTATTGGTTTAATTATGAATGAAAAGGTAAACCGATTTTTGGAGAATGTGAATTGTAGAATGCAAAGATCTAGAATGCTGTCGGTGCACACAAGCATAGGTTGGTGATAATTACAAATTTATACTCCAGTGAATGGTGATAACAGAAGAAACAGGAATGAAATGGAGAGAAAAAAATGTGCAACATTCTGAATTAATATGATCTGGGGGAAAGTACTCTGTTAGGTGACGTGACTGGATAAGAACAAGATGAGAGAATACATAACAAGTGATGAGAACAGTAGAAGCTGTGATCTGCTAAGAAAGGAACAGCTTATATTACCTGATTTAAGAAAATATATCCATATGTACAAGGCAAAGAAATGAATATGGATTTAAAAACTTGGTTGAGTTGATTGTTTATGATGACAAACTGAGATAATTTATGGATATAAAGCTGTGTTTTGATAATGTTAAAATGGATTTTAAGAAAAAAAAACAGACATCAAAGAAATGAAAATGGTGAAAGAAAAAGTGAATATAAAATAAAATTAGGAAGAGAGAGTTTGAATCTCACAAAGTCGAACAATTGGAAAGCAGATGTAAAAAAAGAAGATGTAGAAATTGCCTGAAACAGAATGAAAAAAAACCCACAAATATGGAGTTATGCTAATAGGCAATATGAAATAGGATGTGTTTCTCAGACTCTATCCGGTAGTCCTTCTAGCTTGGTGGCACAATCATTTGTATAACGGTGATTTGGTGCTTTTGTCATATACTGAAATTGCCCTAGGTACCTTTGAAGGCTTCTGCATAGTATTGTAATGAGAACATCAATAAATAAATTAATGGCCATGATATAGAATAGTTAAAAATGCTTCAGGTACTTTGAGATAATACTCCACTTTTCTCAGAAAACAAAAGCTCAGATGGAATATGTAGTTCTGGTAGATCAAAGATTTCAACTACTCTGATCTCCCTGTCCCTACAACACAAGGAAGTGGGTTGATACTTACCAACAATTCAGGCAAATTTTATATATTGCACAATCTGGCCCTTAATCCAACTATAGATCATTTAATCAATTCAAGTAGTTCAATTTTACTGTATTCCAGATGCAACGTTCTGGCTTAACTTCAGAGAATGGAAATTTGCTAGAAATTGCCTACTACCAGCTAAACAATAAATTTTTCGCACATGGTTTAGTTGGATGCATATTCCTAGATAAACTTCAATCTAGATGGAAACAGACAACACTTCTCACAACTTTGGGTTCCCTCCAGAATTTCTATTTTTCTGGGCTATAGGCATGCCAAGGTAAAACCAAAGCAGTACATCAAGGATATAGTTTATCCAGAAGAATTGGCTTTACAAACAGGAAACAAGTGAGGAATTTATATGCCCCCAAGGAGAATCTGTCAGCTATTTTTCCTCTGTTACTACCCAAACACAGGAGAACATTTACAAAAATAAGAGTTGATGTTCTCCCGTTTAGAGTATTACAGAATCCTGATAATAGATTTCAGAAATGCATTTGCTCTTGTGGAATGATAGCAAATGTTGCTCATATACTACTTGTGATTTTCAATATATTTTACAATGCCAAGGACATTATAGTCTGCCTACCTGCATTTTTCAGTTGATTACAGCAATTATGGTTTCCAACATAATTGACAAAAATGAGTCAATTTGCATTTGCAAAATGTGTAGAATTTTATGTGATAGCAAGTAGAGTCCAACACAAGTTAATATCCAATGCAATTTGTGAAATGTATGCAACTAAATGCTGATAGTAATTTTTTTGTCAGTCATGGCATGGTTTTAGACTACTATATATGTAAATGTTTGTTTATATTTTTATTTCAATGTCCTTACAAGGCATTCCAGTTGTGAACATTGTAGAGTAGTAAATAATCAGATATCCATAAATTAACAAAATAAAAAAGAAGACAAATAAGTATCACACAACATACAACACTGGAAAAATTCATTAATATAATCAGAAATCAAAACATTTTCCACTTACCTGTATTTTATCTATTTAATATTTATTTATTTTTATTTTTGATATCTTGACACTAAGTGATTACTGGTTTTATATGATTGCTGGCTATTGTAAAGTATTCTACCTTGCTGGCTTTTGATTCCCTGCCTGCCTACCTGCCTGTCATCTATCTTTCTATCTATCATCTGTCTATTAATTCTCTCTCTCTCTCTCTCTCTCTCTCTCTCTCTCTCTCTCTCTCTCTCTCTCTCTCTCTCTCTCTCTCTCTCTCTCTCTCTCTCTCTCTCTCTCTCTCTCTCTCTCTCTCTCTCTCTCTCTCTCTCTCTCTCTCTCTCTCTCTCTCTCTCTCATCTCCTACTACCTGATTTTCACAAGTTGTTTTGTTCTCCTATTAATTCTTTGATTCTTTAAATGTTTTGTCTTAGTGTTATACTTTACAATAAGTGTTTAGTTTTATTCTATTTTGTGCAGTAATTTGTGTTTTTTTTTCTTTTTCCAGAGGAGGATGCTTTTATTTTCAAAACAGTCTGTTGATGGAAATGAAGTCAAAGAGACTGTGGATGAGATAAAATGCATACTATAAACATTATTAGTATAAAAATGAAGAAGAAAGAAAGGGAATATATAATGTGTATATAGAGAAAAATAGAGTTGCAAAGAAGGAAATAAAAACAATGGATGATTAAAAATGAGCTAAATGAAGAGTGATTTTGATGGAAACAAAATATTGTTTTGGAAGTAGGTAAGGAGGGATAAAAAATGATGAAACAATTTGGAATGAAATTGAAGTGAGGAATAGTAGAAAGAGTATTTAGGATTTGTATAATAATGATAGGGATATATTTAAAAATGGAACTGAAATGAATTTTATAAATATTAATTTCCAAGAAAAAATATAAAAGGAAAATAAAAATGTTGCAATAACATTGAAAAATGCTAAGACTGCAGGTTTAGATAGTGTAGCTCTAGAAATGTTAAAGTATGGATATAACTTCTTTATGTAGTGGGTTTGTAACTTGGTTAACAATTTTGTAAACATCATATAAAAGAATAACAAAATTGGAAGGGACCTTGGAGATCTTCTATTCCAACCCCCAGCTCAAACAGGAGACTCTATACCATTTCAGACAAATGGTTGTCCAATTTCTTCTTAAAAACCTGCAGTGATGGTGCACAGCTTCTAAAGGCAACCCATTCCACTCATTTATTGTTCTCACTGACAGGAATTTTTTTCTTAGTTTAGGTGTGATCTCTCTTTGATAGATTTCCATCCATTACTTCTTATCAGATGCTTTGGATAATATCTTCTTTGTGATAGCCCTTCAAATACTGGAAGACTGCTATCATGTCACCACCTAGTCCTTCTCTTAGTTAGACTAGACATACCCAGTTCATCATATGTTTTGGCCTAATTGTCTTTGTTGCTCCTCTCTGAACTCTTTCTAGAATTTCAATATCTTTTTTGTATTGTGGTGACCAAAACTGGTATCTGCACCTGATAATTGGAAGAATGTTGTTAGCAAAGAAAAGGCAGGAAGAGTGAGCAAAAAATCTACAGGCATATTAATTCAGTTTGTTAAGTGTACTGCGAAAGATGTTTGACATGGTTCTGTTTCAAAAGATACAGGTTTAACAATCCTTGCTACTCTCTGAGCTTGCTGGTTTCTTGCAGACATTTCATTACCAAACTAAGTAACATAATCACTGTTAGAAGGGAGTGGGGTTGTGCTCTTATTTTTATAAGTGGCTTGCCCTGTCAGTGTTGGTGGAAGTGGTCTTGGTAGGTCCTTGATTAGGCTGTCAGTTACTGATAGCTTGTTTGTCTCCACTGGTAGTTCATGCAAAGATGAAAATTTTTGGAAAGTGCAGTATAGCTTTATCCCAGATACAATATATGCCAGAGAGATTTTTTGGTATTCAGCAATGTGTATAACTGAAAAAAAAGTATATTGTAGATATACTGATTTAGAAAAACTGTTTGATAATATGATTTGTGCAAACACAGAGTTGAAAATTAATAGCTGAAAACATTAAGAGTGACAAGTGAGAGCAAATGGCATGTTTAATAAATTGTTCAGCACTGAGCAGAATGTAAGACAATAATGTATAATTTTATTTTAATTGTTTAATGTATTTAGAAATAAATGCATAAAACATACCATTAAAAGTGTATTGATTGAGGATATGAATGGAAACAATGATTGAGGATTGAATTGGAAAGGAAAGGAAAGGATAGGAAAGGAAGAGAAAGGAAAGGAAAAAA
>NW_015387815.1:94906-133383 GCF_001527695.2 Protobothrops mucrosquamatus | reverse complement strand
GTATGAAAGAAGAAAAATGCAAATAAGAAATAATGGGGCAATAAGGATAAATACTCTAAAGAAGAATAAGGGGGAAAATGTAAATAAATAGAAGATTACTGTTACGAAGTTGATGTTAAAATATATATTGTGTATATATGTGTATTATGTTTTGTTTTGTTTTGTTTGTCGGTTTAAATAATAAAAATTATAAAAAAAATAATAATAATAAGATACATGGATCTGTGATAATCCAGAACAGTTCTGCTTTCTCCCTGTTGCTTGTCACTTCTTGCCACTTTCACCCACTAATGAACCAATAATTCCCTTCACTTTTTTCTTGTTTTTTACATGTTGAAAGAAGCTTTTTTTGTTATTTTTGACTTTGGTTGCAAGCCTTAGTTCATTTTGAGCCTTAGCTTTCCTCACTTCATCTTTGCAGGCTCGGGCTATTTGCTGATATTCTGACTTAGTTATGTGCCCCTCTTTCCACTTTCTATACTTGTCCTTTTTATCTTTCAATTTGTCAGAGAGTTCTTTATGCAGCCATGCTGGTTTCTTTTGAGAGCTGTTATTTTTCCTCCTTGTTGGTATTGTGCTAGACTGGGCTTTTATTATCTCACTTTTCAAAATTTCCCAAGCTTCTTGAGTTGTTTTCCCCTGGAGGATTCTCATCCATGGAATCCTTCCCAAGCCCTCTCTAAGTTTATTGAAATTAGCTCTCTTGAAGTCCAAGACTCTAGTTTGACTGTGTTCTATTGCTTGTGTTTCCATAATGTTGAATTCCAATATTGCATGATCACTTCCTCCCAAGGTTCCTATGGCTTCAACACCTTCTATCATTTCATCTCTGTTAGTGAGAATTAGATCCCAAATGGCTAATCCCCTAGTTCCCTTCTCTACTTTTTGGGAGACAAAGTTGTCTGCTATGTTTGTCAGGAATCTGTTTGATCTTCCACTTGGTGCAGAGTTTGTCTCCCAGTTGATGTCACGGTAATTAAAGTCCCCCATTACTATTGTGATACACTTCCTACATACCTCAGTTAGCTGACTAGCAAAAAGTTCATCTATTTCCTGTGTTTGGTTGGGTGGCCTGTAGTATACACCTATGGCAATGTCATTTCCCCCCCTTTTATATTGACCCAAATGCATTCAAGACGGTTTTCATCATTGTTGTACTCTATTTCTGTAGAGATGTAGTTATTTCTTACATAGAGAGCAACTCCGCCTCCTCTTTTATTTGGTCTGTTTCTTTTAAATAATTTAAATCCCTCTAGCTGTGTGTTCCATTTGTGGGTTTCATCCCATCATGTTTCCGTAATGGCAACATATCATATCTGCCCTAATTAACCTGAATTTCTAGTCCACCCTGTTTGCTGTTCATACTCTGTGCATTGGTGTATAGACATTCTTCTGTATTTAAGCCTATCTTCTGGAGTGTTGGCTATTCCTGCCAGCTTAGTGTCATCTGCAAATTTGATTAAGTTCCTCATCTATCCCCTTACCCAAATAATTGATGAAGATATTGAAGAGTACTGGGCCTAAAACAGTCTTGGGATACCCCACTGCATACTTCCCTCCATGCCCATATCCAAGAGCACAACTGGAAAAAAAATAGACATTGTACTAGGAAGGTGACTTTAGTCACTTGATAGTTTCTGATTTTTTGCTTAGATCTGAGACAACCAATTTGTCTAGTGGGTTAAGGCACCAGGTCTAAAAGTGGGAGACGCCTTAGCCATGAACTGGGTGACTTTGGACCACTCACTTTCAGCCCAACTCACCTCACAGAGTGGTTTTGGTGGGAAAAATAACAGGAGCAAGGTGTGTTGGATATGTTCACCACCTTGAATTATTTGTAAAAATAATGAAGGCGGGATATAAATAAATACAAAAATTAGATCTAAGGCATAAGAGATGGAGCATTTTCATTCATTGGGCAAAACAAGGGTCTAGAGGTTGGTCCTCATATATCCTCCAAATTCTATAAAACAATTGTATTGCTTAGTGATCATTCACAGTTACAATGAACCCCGAAAAAGGTACTTACAACCCAGATTCAAAGTTCTGATGGCTTCCACCACCATGCTGCAATCACATGAACAAATTTCAGTTGCTCAGTCCCTGGCTTAATTTATGGCCACTTGCAGCATCCCACGGTCACGTGACCTCAACTTATTATGCTTTTGCTGGAAACTGACATTTACTTCCAGTTTCTGGCAAAAGACGCCCCATAGCAAAGAACAGGTTCCCTTAACAACTGCCATAAAAGTTCATAAAATGGGCACAGACACATGATGACCCATGTAACAACTTTCACAACTTACAAGCATAATTATGGGCTTAATTACAGTCATAGGTTGAGGACTACCTATATCTATTTTGCTTTGAATTCTGTGTGATTGTTATTTCCCCTCATTTTTCCTATATTTTCCTTTTTCAAATAAAACCTATCTTTTCTATCTAGAGATCTAGCTTAATAAAGGAATGTGTTCTTCAAAGGTTCCCCATCTGCCACAATCCAGTTACACCTAATCTGACTTTGAAACCAAGCCAGATATCTACTTTGCCCACACATCTACACCAACAGCACCATCACAGTACAGATACAAATCATAGAAAATCATAGAATCACAAGGCTGAAAGGGGCCTTGGAGGTCTTCTAGTCCAACCCCCTGCCCTAGGCAAGAGTCCTTATATACCATCCCAGACACATGGATGTCAATCTTGGACAAATTAGAGGTGTCTTCACATTTTCGCAACTAACAACAAAGATGTTATATGTGATAATTTATAATCTGGATTCTATGTAAGACAAACTGCACAAATTGCAAAAAATAATTAACGGATGCAAAGTTGATATCAGGATTCAAAACAAAGTAATATCAGAACCCAGGCAGACCTCAAACCAACTGCTTAGAAAGATGAGACTTTTAACACCGCCAAGTGAGGAATTACTGAACTCACATCAAAAGGTTTACAGGATGTTTTAAAAAAAACAAAAAACCACATACATTACAATTGTTCAGGGATAAGGTATTGGTAATTTGTTCCACAAATTGTCCTATGTGTAATCTGCAACTGCATAACCACCGGTCTTCCTTGCTCCATCTCCTGCCTCACCTCACTTTAAATCCTACACAATTCTAGCAAATCTATGCATCCCATGAAGTGAGCAATAGCTCAGAAAACTTATGCTTTTTAATAAAGTTGTCTACCAGGGAAGCTGGGAATTATTTCATCCCCCTTGCTGGTTTGTAACAGCACCCCTATCTGGGAAATATATGTGCAGAATAAAAAGGATGGCCTTGATGGAAGATCCTTTACAAGGCAACTGGCAGATAAACATTACAGAACCCCATATGAAGTGGGAGGGCCCCAAAAACATCTCAGACAGATAGACGCACACACACACACACATTCATATGAATGTCAAAGAGAGGAGGAGAAGCACATTCAAACCTGCATGATTCTGTTACAATAAACAACCACAATAATAAATGAAGCCTTAGTTCCACCTACGGAAGCATCTGGTTCTTGATCTGGTTTGTTTGTTTATTGCCCACCCATCTTACCACAGGGTAACTCTGGCCAGCTATCTTGTAGGTCTGACAATATAATATCCCCAATTTTACTTGATTTGATATAATCCCCTATTCTACACAGTGCAATACTCAGAGAGACACCATAAGAAAATCTTAAGAAATCCATACTGAATTCAGTTCTGCTATCTCAGATCATTTACAAAGATAGATATAATAAGTACACATATAGTAGCAAGATACCTCCCTGTGTATGCTATTTCACTCAGTTCCCACATCCAAGAGATACTCTGCATCTCATTCAGGAAAGATAACAGTAATTTGACTGTTTGCCAACTTCCTTGAATCATTGGAAATTCCAGGAGCATCTTTTCGTGGACTGCCAGGCCCAAGCCCAAATGACATAGCAAAATCTAGTTGACTCCAATTCTTTACTTGCTTACACCTAATGGACAGATTTTTGTGAAACAAAAGCTATAACCTTCTAATCTACTAGATATATCCTGAGAGATTCTAAGTTGATGATGGAGAACCTATGATATGTGTGCCACAGGTAACAAGTTTTGCCATTTTTTGTGACATGCCAAGCCTCTGAAAGTCACGCAACAGAGCCCTGTTTTCACGCAGCCCCTGTAGCCTCCAAAAAAGCACACAACACCAGGGTGTGCTTTCCAGCACACTGAAAATTCAGTGGCTTTTTAAAATATTTGCTGCACTTAAAGCAGAGCATTTAGGCAGTAAATAGCCATTCCCAAAGTAAACAGGAAATCTAGTGAATTAGAAGGGATCAATTACATCCTACAGCATTTTCAACCACTTCAAACCTGCCCACCAAACCTTTTTCAAATTCAGATTACAAACTCTGCTCACTCTCCCTTTCTACTCCTTAAGAGGATTTATTTATTTTATATAGCATATGGCATATCAAACATGGACAAGCAATATAAATGAACATTTCAACTAGATTAGTAGAACCCAATAACATATAAATGTCAAAAAGATCTATGTTCAAATATTAGTGTCTAGGCAATCTACGGTAATCATTGAAGCGCAGCATTGTTTATATACTGTATAAAAAAACCAGATATTGGACCGGTGTATGCCCTCAGCCTACAGCCAGTCATAATGTGATCTACATCCTTAGGAAGTGCTCTAATTTCTTAAACTATGCTCATTTAAAAAGTGTCTAACATCATTAGAATCATATTAATATTTCAAATTTGGAATATATTTTTCACATAGGTCTAAAATCATAGAGGTCCTAAGGATAGAATACCAGCATTTATTACCTACCGTATATGCTAACGGATACTTTTTTACAGGATGTTTATACCATATGTGACCACCTACCCTTTTAAAAATGTCTTCAAATGAGTCCTAAAAAGGGAGGAAATATTAGAGGAAAGTAAATAAACATGTGCTCTAGTAAATAAAAAAACTGGATATTCTCTGCAAGATCTTCCAACTTGTGTTGCTAAAGCATCATTCAAGCATCTTAAATTATTTGCAAGGCATCTTCCTTTAAAAGCACATTTGTTTAGCATCCTTAAGTGTTATTCTTTTTCAAATGGAAAACTAGCTGATCTTGTTGTTTTATGCTAGCCAAAGAAGAGTTAACACTAATGCACACATGCACGTATGCTTTTGGTCTGTTCCTGTGAATAAAGGGAGATGTTGTTGTTTTTTTAAAAGTACAGTGTATCTTGATGCCAATGAACAGAAACAAATGCATCTACAGCAGGGGTCCCCAACCCCCGGTCCATGGACCGGGACCGGGCCGCAGCATGCCAGCAACCAGGCCACACAAACAAGCAAAGCCCCATCCGTGAGATGCAGGCAGCACACAAAACCACGTACCCTCCAGTCCATGGAAAAACCTCTCTCCATGGAACCGGTCTCTGGTGCCCAAAAAGTTGGAGACCTATGATCTACAGTATATTCCACTGACTGATACTTGATGAAAGCCTGATCTGTTGAGTGTAGCTGGAAGCAACCATTTAAATGGATGTATTATACTGCTACATGCTTTGTTTGGTTTGGGAATTGGCTAGCTTGCTATACTCTGTTTTCAACAGGACTGTGAATAATTCAGATGACAGACACAAGAGAAATTGAAATACAAATGTTTTAACTATTGTGTAGCTTGTCCATTTTTGGCACCAAAACACATGCATTGTGTAGCACTGAGGGGAGATCTGCATGTGTAACATTCAATTTAGTTTGAAAGAGCAAGAAGATGAAAAAGCAAGATGTTGGTTCTTAAGCCCTTTATTATGGGGTTATTGTAAGAATTAATTTAATATCAATATCTGTGTGAATGAAAAAATGTACAAGGTGGTTGTCATTCCCATCCTCTATTTCAGTAAGGGATTAATAATACAATACAGAATTGCTGTAAATATTCCTTCCCCCCACTGGTCATATCATCTGGGTATTCTGAGATTTACAGCCACACAAATCTATAAATATGAATTATTTCTAGGAATTACATTAGCACCCACAAATGACACAGATTAAACAGAGGCAGGAGCCAGGTTGATCAGTGGTTAAAGCACCAGGCTAGAAAGCAGGAGGGCCATGAGTTCAAATCTCACTTTAGCCATGAAAGCCAGGTGGGTGACTTTGGGCCACTCAGTCTCTCTCAGCCCAACCCAGCTCACATGGTGGTTGTGGGGAAAATAGGAGGAGGCAGATGTGTTGGATATATTGGCTGCCTTCAGTTATTTGTAAAAATAAGGTGGGATAAAAACAAACAAATAATTTTAAAAAGGAGTGGAACCGGTTGCATGGTTGGAACTGCCCTACTAACCAGGGCAACAATGGCTAAATTTTGCTGTTTCCCAAGCAAAATCCCCAGCAAGCAAAAGTCAGGATGGCCAGAAGTGGTTCAATGTGCATAAAAATGCACCTGGAGAAAAACAAAGCCTTTTTCTGCAAAAAAAAAAAAAAAGAAGAAGAAGAAGAAGACAATAAGACATGTGCAGAAAAGATACAGAAAATGGGATGTTTGTAGCCCTCCTCATTAGGCCTGGAGGAGGGTAAAAAAATCAAAATGGCAACTTTGAGTGTACAACCAAAAGCCCCACTTGGTTTTGACTTCTGTCACCATCTTGATTATTTTTCACTCCACATTTCTAGAAGCATCATCCTCTGAACTAGGAAGAAGCTTGGACAGGCTTTTCACCTGGATAGTATTTGTCATAATGGGAGAATAAAACTCTGGCACCAAGTCATAAATGCTCCTTTTTTGTCGCTCTAATATTGTTTCGTATTTACATACTGCTGTAACAGGATTTTAAACCCAATTGTTTAAGGTGTTGGGTGGGAGGGAGGGCGGGAAAAAAGGAAGGGGAAAGAAAAGAAAAAAGAAAATATGTGCAATTTTGTTTTTTGAAAACAAATCCCAGTTCCTGCCCTTTTAATTTTTATTTCCTCCTGTATAATTTTAGGCTGTCCATTAATGCCAAGATGTAATAGGATAATAATGGATAATAGATACTATGGAGTTTAGGTAATTAATACCCTTTGCATAAGCATGCAGTACCATTCTGTTCATCCAGCTTAACACCGACTGAGGTGCTACTTTGTGGAACTGTTTTCCTTTAGAAGAAAGATTGCAAGCTTCAGCAATCCACAAGCTACTGTTATTCTCTTTACTACAGCCAGTACAATCCTAGGCTGCATTAATAGAGGGATAGAATCAAGAGCACATGAAATTCTAGTACCACTTTACAAAGCCTTAGTAAGATCACACTTGGAATACTGAGTCCAGTTTTGGTCACCACGATGTAAAAAAGATGTTGAGACTCTGGAAAGAGTGCAGAGAAGAGCAGCAAAAATGAATAGGGGGCTGGAGGCTAAAACGTATGAACAACAGTTACAGGAATTGGATATGTCTAGTCTAATGAAAATAAGGATTGGGTGCAGACATGATAGCACTGTTCCAATATTTGAGGGGCTCCTACAAAGACAAGGGGGTCAAACTATTGTCCAAAGAACCAAAAGGCAAGACAAGAAACAATGGTTGGAAACTAATCAAGGAGAGAAGCCACCTGGAACTAAGGAGAGCAATCAACCAATAGAACAGCTTGCCTTCAGAAGTTGTGGGTGCTCCCTCCATCACTGAAGGCTTTCAAATAGAGGCTGAACAACCACTTATCTGAAATGATATAGGGTCTCCTGTTCAAGTAGGAGGTTTTTTTTAAAAAAAAATCCTCAAAATTGTGAGATATTCCAAACAAACAAAAAGATAGATTCACACAGAGAACCTTGATAAATCCAAGATGAGGCTATTAAACTCTGGATGATATAATAACAGGGTTATCACAATCCAGAAAAGGGTGTTCTGTAATGGGAATACCAGCTGAAAAATGGTAATAGGTCAGGAGTTCCCAAACATTCTCAATTCACAGCACTCTTAAGAATACCTAACAGTTCTGCTTCTCTAGCACCACTGTGATTTTGCTGCAGTGTTTTCAGTGCACCATTTCAGAACCATAGTAATAGACACTTCTGGTTAGAGAAGTCACATGGATCTTAAATGATAAATGACTTTACGGCCACCCAAAACTTACGGAATGAAATCAGTCTGAATGGTCATGTCCCCCAATTTCTGTACTTGGAAATGACCTGGCCCTATAGCCTCTGTCTTGTGAAGTGAGACAACCTCAATGTATTGGCCTTTAATACATCACTACATCCAAGTGCTGATTTAAAACATCCTGTTTGTGATATTATTGAAAATAGACCTGAATGTCAACCACGTATTAAGGTTGTCTCATTGCCCCAATTCCTACTAGTTTTGTAAAGATGTTAATATTGTGGATTCCAAAGCTCAGGGACCAGGGCTTAGAGACACAGCCAAACAAAGTAATTCTCTGTAATTTTCTTAGTAAATAAAAATAAAATCCCTTTCCCAAATGCACAAAGCAATCTAAAATATTGTGATCAGCAGTATCAAAAGCTGCTAAAAAGTCTACCAGATACAGGGGATTTGTCCTTCTTCTGAAGAAGGTTAACCAATAGAACAGGGTTTCTCAGCTTTGGCCACTTGAACTCTCAGAATTCCCCAACCAGCACGGTCTCAGGCAGAGCTGGGCTGGCAGAGGAATTCTGGGAATTGTTGAAGTCCCCAGGTCTTCAAGTGGCCAAGGTTGAGAAACACTGCAATAGAGCCAGCTACACTTGATTGGAGTGAATTCAAACTGAAATGAATCAAGATAATCGGGACCTCCAAAATTTGGGATCCACTTATTTTGTTTGCTAGCAGTGTGCTCCAGCCTGCATAGATACCAGTCTTTCAAACATTGCCCAAAATAGTTTACTGCAACTTGGACCATATACATATAAATACATAATGTTATACATACATATGTGGGAAGAATCCAGAGAAAGAAATATTTTGGGAAATATTAAAAAGACAGAATATATTTCCCCAAAGGATCTTAAAGGCAGAAACCAACCTCCCCCACAAGTCTCTCTGCCCCAAACAGAAACCAGGTCTGCAGAAATGCAGATGTGATAATCTTGTCAGAAAGATTGGAGCCAGGAAGCTTGGATTAGAAAGACAAAGATCCCTAGAATCAACAATCCCTCACACCAAAAAATCCAACAGTCATCAGCCACAGCCCCAGGGAAGCAGGATATGACCTTTGGGACATAATAAGATTAATCCACCACCATCAGAATACCAGAAAGGCACACTCAGACTCAGATCAAAGTTCATGCCACAACTCCAAACAAAAGCCCAAGAAGGTATAAAAACCCACCACTCCCTACCACATGTGGTCAGCTTTCCCAGAGCCATCTTTCTGTGTGGCTCTCCTCTTCAATAAACTACAACCTTCTTTCTAAATCAGTCTCCATTTTGCTTATTTCCAGCTTGGACTGGACCCTGATGAAGATTTTTCTTTCAACACATATAAATATGTAAATCCAAGGAAGGGTTCTTTCAAAAGTGGATAGAATACTGATTTTCCTTAAGGCTGGTGACACTCCAATGACCTATATATACCTTGCATCCAGGTACGCATTTTCTCCCACCTACGACAAATAAATTACAAATAAATAAACGACGGCAAACAGACAAACACAAGCATCTTCTCCATCCCCTCAAAACTGAACTAGATCCCATCCTCGGAGCTACTTAAGTTTTATTCATTTTGTAGCAAGAGATGTCCCTTGGTTTTTCATCGCCTCCGAAGCTGTTTTATCCTCGGATCCAAACTAAATATCCCACTGCAGGAGCAGCAGGTAACACGCGCAGGCAAGTAAAATAAGCGCCTCACTAAGTACGCCTATCCATTCACCCCGATCCGAACCGAAGAGATTGTCTTCGGAGATGCCCCAAAGGCTTCGGGTATTTCTCATCTAGGAATTGACAGAAGAGCGCCTGAACGCCGACAGGACAGGTGGGAAACATTTCGGCTCCTAGAGAGACGCTCCAGACGCACGTACAGCGCGCTACCGCCTGGCAAAGCGGCGCGAAAGGGTGGTGGCATTGGCATTGGCAGTCAACTGCAGCCCATGCGCAGTCGCTGCAAGAATAGCCCTCCCCTTCCCGGCGGAGCCCCATTTAAGGCGCATTACCGGAACGGGCTGAAGTCGGAGAGAGACGTGGAAAGTCGACAGTAGATCTTACGCGCAGCTAAAAGCAACCGACAGCAAAACCATGAGGGAGATCGTGCACCTGCAAGCCGGCCAGTGTGGCAACCAGATCGGGGCCAAGGTTAGAGGGGGAAAACGCGGCTGGTGGAGGGATTCTTCCCCGACTTGGTTCTCGGGCAGGTTGCGATCGGAGAGACAAAGGAAGGGAATGGTGTTAACGTGACCTCCAGGAGCTTAATAGAACCATTCCGCTCGGGATCGAGGCGCGGGGGGGGGGGGAGCTGAGCTGCGATCGAAATTTGCTTGAGGGGGTGGGGGAGCTGAGCGGGAAATTTCGCTGCTCTGATCTCTCTTCCTGTCCTCCTCGGGAATGCCTGTCCATAATGGCTCCCTACTGGAATGTGCCTGGAGCGTAGAGTGGGGAGATTGGGAAAGGGCGAGAAAGCGCGGCACTGATAGAGGGGAGAAGAGTGGCTTGGGTGCTCAAAACCTTTGGCAGGAGCCCTTTTTGCTTTGTGTCGCATTTTCTAACCGGGAACCTATGGCGGGAGTGGGCGGATCTTTCTGCAATGCGCCGCCAACATGGCTTCCGCCGTCCCCTCTCGTCTGAAGAAATCCCAGCAAAGACGGTGGGGGCAACGCGTCCATCCTTCTGGTTTCTGCCGGGCGCGAATTGATCCTCTAGTGGTTTTTGAATAACCGAGTATCGGTCCCGGACGCGTTTCCCGAAGTCTGCCAAGAGACACGTTTGCACCAAGCTTTTGGCGCAAATCCAGCCAGCTCGGTATTATCCTGACTGACTTCGTTGCACTTAGATTATTGTAACCTATGTGTTGTAATTGAGTTTGTGAAAAACTAACTCTAGTAAGAAATTGGCCTGAAATAGGGTAAACTGTGTATTCTGGTGCATAAAGCGGATTATGAAGAACTTCCCAGCAATCTTCCCCAACCTGTTCCCCTCCAAATATGTTGAGTTGCATCTGGCTAAACAAGGAGTCGTATAACCCAGCAGCTCATTTGTAAGATGCCACATAATGCAAAGCTGATGCATGACATGCACTGAATTATTTAAGACATTTCCTCCTTTGGTACACAGCATGTCTGAATGTCACGCATTTCTTTTAGGATGCTTCTTAGATTATATTCAGAACTTCCCACAGTCTGGCTGCCCTAGATATCTTAACCCCAGCTCTCACAACTAGCAGTGGATTGGAATATATTTTCTTTATCGGAGGTAGCCAACCAGGTATCCTCCAGAATGTGTCCCAGCCAATATAGCTAATGGCAAGGTATGGAGGGAAAAGCTCAAAAGCATCTGATATCTACTTTTCCTGGTATGCCTTAGAATACCATACAGTAGTCCTCGTTTAGCAACCACAGTTGGGACTGGCAATTTAGCTGTTAAATGAAATGGCTACTAAGTGACACCATGACTGTGCTTATTTTCCTTTGCTTTACAGAGCTGCAAAGCTCACAAATGAAGATTGATCGTAAAGTTATGTTTTCATCACCACTGTAACTGCAAATAGCAATTGGATGAGTTAGTCATTATTCAAGAACTACCTTTGATCTTAATTCTGACAACTCCTAATATATTCTTCCTGGCCACAATGCGACTTCTGTGCTGACATGTGGAATTTGTAAGGCAATCTGGTCTTTCACCAACATTTCTAGAAAGTTACAGCCAGCTCTCAACTGTCTTAGAAAATTGAGCTTCCTTTGTTAATTTGTATCCACAAACTGCTGGCTTAACCCACCAGTTCTAAGGAAAGGGGAAGTTGATCAGAAACATGGCACACCTTTTCCTCCTCCCCCACAATAGTGCTCCACCCTTGTTAGCAAGATAATCCTTCACATCAAGAATTAATGTTATAGATTTATGGATATATGAGAAAATTGAACCTTGATCTTTCTCCTTCCTGCCCTCCCTGATGGAGGGACTGGATTGTTACTAAACCAGTCCTTCTAGGAGATCACTTAACACTTAACTGCTGAGGCTGAACTATCACAGAGCAGGTAAAACTGGGCACTTCCACCTAAGACTGCACCAAAGGGGAGCTCACCAATTGTAATTGGGGTATTTTCTCCTCCTTGCAAAAATATTGGGGAAAGAGGTGCTTCTTCCTGGCTGCCTATTAGCTATGTAAATGAGCTTTTCCTGGTAGGAGCCTTCCCCTGCAGTCAGAATGAGTCACCATTGCTCAGCTCATTTTACTTTTTGAAAGCTCAGCAAGCTGCTTTTGGGGTTGGATCGGTCTATGAATAACCTCAAGCTGTTAACTTGTATCTCCCTGAAAAGAGACAGTTACCAGCTGGGCTACTGCTTCAGAAGGCATCCTTGACTTTCTGACATGGCTACCATTCCCAGTATCTCGCATGTGGTTTTACAACTATCTTGCTGCAAGGCCTCTCACAGAATATGCTGTGGTTCCCTAAACAGAATGAGCAGCTTTTCTTCCTGTCCCTCTCTTAAAAGAGGTACTTAACTTGTGGCTAAATCTTGTGAGGTTCCAAAACTTAATTTAAAAACAGAGCAGCCCATTCCCTTCACAGGGAATTTAAAAGGCTTATAGTACAATTTTCAATGTATTGTCTTAGTGATGGGATTTGTCCCCAACTCTCACACTCCAGCCTGCAAAACCAAGCTGGTATCAGTAGAAGCTTCAGCCTTTGGAGCAGGGGTCTCAAACTTGGCAACTTTAAGACTTGTGGCCTTCAACTCCCACAATTCTTTAGCCAGCCAGGCTGGCAGAGGAATTCTGGGAATTGAAGTCCACAAGTCTTAAAAGTTGCCAAGTTTGGAGACCCCTGATTTACAGCAATGAGATCTGGTGTGCTCTCCACATGCAAAGGCAGCATCTGAACTCTCCACCTGGTCTTCCTATTGCCGCCATAATAAAAGTGACTCCTTCTCTTTGACTTGGATATGACCGCTATCAAATCTGGCCTACAAGCTGTGAAATAGAAGTGGCTATTGTTGGTCAAAATAAACAGTCTCTCTTAACTTTAAGGCTCTGTCAGCTGTATAATCTTGTATTTTGCTATTGAGTCCTCTTTGGCAACCAGGAGAGTCTAATCTCTGATTTCTCTTCCTAATTTGGGGAGAAAAATGAAAACAAACAATGGCAGTAAATTCTCAGCCTGAAGGGCAGTGGAGTGCTGGAGATTTGCTGAGCTGGACAGTGTCCTTGCTGCTGAGCTTTCCCTGCAGCCTAGCAAGTGCCCTGGCACCTGATTGGGGCCATACTGAGAACTCCTCAGCAATCCAGGCGATTGCTAAGGCTTGTCATTTGCTCACGTGCTGGATTTACAATTGCAGTGTTTCCTTCTCTGCACCGCTCTGGCTGTTTTTTTCCCCTGCGGTGTACGTGCAGAGGGGGACTCTAAGGGACATGGCCGTGTCTGCATCTCCCTCGTCTTCACCCTCCAAACGCTTGCTTGCTTTCCCCAGCCCCGCCTGCTTTCCCTGGCGATTGGTATAAATAGAAACTGCCACTCATGCTGCAGCAGAATGTGAGAGAGACGAGTATGACCCAGGAGTTCCATTTAAAGCTGAGTGGCAGCAGGCACAAAATAGGGAGAACCAGCTGTACAGTCTGCCTGGTCTGCAAGGCCCAGAGAAGTAGGCCAGACAAAAGAGGGAGAGCTTCCCTACCTCTGTAAGGGGAAGTAGTGGGCATGTTTGAATGGAAGGCTTCCCATATCCTACTGGCAAAAATAAGCCAGAGTATAGTATAATAGATTTCTAGAAACACAAATAAGCCCACCTTCTGTTCTGTTTTGTACAAGTTACAGGTAGTCCTCGATTTACAACCATAATTGAGTCCCATATTTCTGTTGCTAAGCAAGATAGTGAGTGTTGCCCCATTTTGTGACCTTTTTGCCACAGTTCATTAAGCAAATTGCTGCAGTTATGTGAATCATGAGGTCATTAAGTGAATCCCACTTCCCCCATTGACTTTGCTGGTTGGAAGCTGGCTGGGAAGGTTACAAAGGGTGATCACATGACCCCGGGACAGGGCAAGTGTCCTCAATATATGCCAGCTGCCAAGCGCCTGAATTTTTAATCATGTGACCATGGGGCTACAGCAACAATCGCAAGTGTGAACACTTTTTTCATTGCTGTTGTAACTTTGAACAGTCATTAAACAATTGGTTGTAAGTCAAGGACTACCTGTATGAAATTAACATAATTTAGTATTATGAGTTTTAATATTTCATTAAAGTTTATTATAAGATAAAATACAAATGGAAACCAAAGTCAACAAAGAGGAAGAAGAGAAGTGCAAAGAGGAAGAAAAAATAAGTAGTGATTTCTGAATTTTCTTTACTGCGGAAGAATACAAAAAGAGTGAGTTTCAACCTTTGGCTTTACATTCTAAACAGTTCAAACCATTTGTACAACAACAAAGTCATTCTAGTCATCAAAACCTAAAATTAAAGTTGCATTTTTTCAGTTTCAAGCACGAAGTCCCGAAGCAGTTTCCAAGTAGGGAAAAAAAACCTACCGTATGTAGATTCTTCTCTTTAACTAACACAGTCAATTTTGCCATCTTTGCCAACATAATTTAGTACTGTATTACAAGCTGCTTTATGTTCTTTAAAAGTCCTGTTCTGCACAGTTAACATAAATAGTATTCTGAATTTTTCTATTTAAGGTACAACAACTTTAGATCAAATTGTTTTAAATCCTGTTGTGGTAAGGATCCGATAGAATTAAGATCTAACACAAGAATTTGAAATAAGAACTAGTATTTTAAATACTATGTCCCAGCAGCATTCATTACTCTGGCTGGGAGATAGGATCCCCAGCTAATATGCCAAAAATGGGAAAATACTAGCACTTAAAAGTTTAAACATTTCAAGAATTACACTGATCCCTTTGCTTGGCTGCCAATGGTGGAAGTAAGTTTTCCTATGTTCCTGTTTAAATTGGCTGAGTTCGTATTTTCTGCTAAGTCATAATATGATTTATTTGACTTTTGCTTAGTGCGGTGCTTAGTGCACTGTGGTTTGTAAATTATAGCTCTGTGTGTGAAGCCACCATGAGTAAAAAAGTAGTTTGGTTGTGTTTATCTTCCCCTTGTTGGCTTCCTTGAGCCAACACATCTAGCTCAGTATATTATGACACAAGATGCTGGACCATCAGATCTTCATTCTGATCCATCCATTTTGCGTATGATTTGCCTAATTCAGTACTGCCAACAGTTTGGTCAGTGGCTCTCCAGAACTACAGATAGAGACTATATCTGCCCTATTTCAAGATAGCAATGTTGGCAAAATAACATATATTACCGCAGAGCGATGATTCTTCCTTAAGCTTAAGAGGGAAAATAAATGTTTTCTTTCTCTTCTCATGCAAAAGATGGCTAAAACAAGGCTTTGCAAAAAGACAAGTTTTCCTCACCTTCCCAAGGGCCACTGATTTGAAAAAGGCAATGCATTTATGATACAAAGAAGCGAAACTAAATATTTCTACATCTACAAAGCTTTTATACAGTATCCCATAGCACAGACACTTATAAATATAGAACACATATATCTAGGAGATGTGGAAAGAGAAAGCTTTTGTAGAAAAAAAGTCCTCTATTATATGAATCTAAACAGTTGGAGACCTGAAACAAATTACAGTAGTTTACTGAAGTATCCTAAAATGATGGCCACTGGGTTCCTGGCCAATCAGACCCAGAACCTCAAATACAGATATGCAAAATATTATATAGGAAAAAATATATTATGAATAATAAATAATTAATCATTAAACACATCAGATGTAATCTAGCTTACAGCTGAATTCCTAGGGTTTAAACAGGGAGGTACTTTAATTGGGTTTTATACTTTTGATTAAGTTATGTTACACATAGTTAAGGTTATCCTGTTGCAATCTTCTTCTGTGGTATGAAAATAAGTCCCATGAGCATACTGTACATCCCATTCTTGCAATTATCCACTAGATTTCTCCGAGAAAGGAGGAGACACAAGTTGGTGCATAGATCCTGCAGTGGGTGGGGCACATCCTTGGAGTCTAGTCTATAGGATAGTGAACCCTCTTTAAACATTTGGAGGCTGTAATGAAGACACTGCTTTTAAGATCATAGTACAGGTAGTCCTTGACATATGATCACAATTGAGCCCAAAATTTCTGTTAAAGTAAAACATTTGTTAAACAAGTTTTGCTCCATTTTATGACCTTTCTTGCCACAGTTGTTAAGTGAATCACGGCCATTGTTAAGTTGGTAACAGTGAATCTGGCTTCCCTAGTGACTCAAGGATGAAACTTTGGCAGCTATATGCCTCTGCATTTCAATTTGCCTTTAGAGTAAGGGGGGGGGGGAGATGTTACTTTTGAGTGGGTTAGAGAAGGAGAAACAAAACTTCTATGATTCCGCTGAAGACCGTGAAAGCCTGAAACCTTTTCAAGGACACCATAACCGATGTGGATTTGAAGCAGGCAGTTCCCATAACAAAGTGAATTTGTTTATATGGACTACGTAAGACGTTGGGGGGGGGGTGTTGGCTGGGAAAATTATTGTTTAAGTCTATGAATTGATATTGGTGTTGCTTCAACATTACCATGCAGTGTATTCAATAAACAGTAAGATTTTTGGAGATGGAATGAACCTGGAGTTGTATTCGGATTCTCGAGCTGGATATTGACAGTGACTTTGCTTGTCAGGTCACAAAATGTGATCACATGTTCCTAGGACACTGCAACCGTCATAAATATGAGTCAGTTGCCAAGCATCTGAATTTTGATCATGTGACCATGGGGTTACTTCAACAGTCGTAAGTGTGAAAAACGGTCATAACTCACTTTTTTCAGTGCTGTTGTAACTTTTAACAATCACTAAATGAACTGTTGTAAATCGAGGATTACCAGTATTGTATGAGATTTGCTATCACCCTCTCATTTCCCTAAAAGATTATGAATTCCAGCTGCAGTTTATGGCAACAGATCATCATGAAGCACAGTAAAGCTTCTCATGGTTTGTGTATTAACCTCAGCAGGCAGCAGCAGATGCTTAAATAATGAAGGGCAGGCAACCGAATCCTGTCTTCCAAAACCTTGCTGGGACCATATGAGACATCCTCCCCATTGTACTTGGATAAAACTGTCCTTAGGAGTACAGGGGAGTTGGTATAGGCTGAGTGTCAAAACTGAATTTCTTATTGCCCAAAGTGTAGTATGGCCTGGTGTGGGTGTCTCTTAGATTACCTACTAGACCTTTCAAAAATTGTACCCTGAAGGTAGAAAGTTTGAAAGCCGTAGTACTGAATCAGATGACTGGTTGATGTCTGTGGAACTGAATCCTGTCTATTTCACAAATTCCTCTGGAGGTCAGGATGACAGATGAGAGCTTGTTGAGTGAAGAGGAATTGATACCCTTGCCTTGCCAATGCTTGAGATAATTGGTAGCAGATCCAATATGTGCCGTTTGACTGGCAAAATGATCTGAAGTAGGGGGCAATGCTGCAATTAATCTACCCTCCCTGGTTATATTGCTGTCCTATGCAACAGTTGCATACTGACAAATGCCATCAGCTGTAAAGAAATGTATCTGCCTGCTTTGCAAGGCTGCACTAGAGACTCATGGAAAAAGGCTTTGTGATTTTGGCACCTTTAGTGGAAAACCCAGATGGTACCCTCCCTGCTAATGAGCCCAGTCCAGTATTGAAGCCCCTCCGGATAAATTGATGATATGTCGCACTACACTCCCACATAAAAGCTATCCAAATATGTGGTAGAACCTTGACATTAAAGTGAGCCCAGTCTGGTTTTCAGAAGGATTTGTCCTGTCACTAATTCTTTGTCCTTTTCCCTGACTTAACAGTTCTGGGAAGTCATCAGCGATGAACATGGCATTGATCCCACTGGCAGCTACCATGGAGATAGTGACTTACAACTGGAAAGGATCAACGTCTACTACAATGAAGCCTCAGGTCAGGTTCCCTGCATTTCAGAGTGCCAGAGACATCTCTCTTCACTGCCTCCATTCTGTTCAATGTTACCTCCTTTCTGCCCACCTCTGTCCTGATATCTGATATATTCTTTTTTTAATGGAAAAAATAAAACGAACATTGCTTTTTGGTTCCTAAGTGAAACATGCTATTTGCTGAGCAAAAAGTACAATGTGGAGATACAAGGCCTTACCTAACTTCTTTATTGCATATATGACAATTTCAGTTTTGTTTAGTATATAATCTATAATTTGTTGTCACCTCAGTCCTTTTTATGAATCCAACCATTTTCTTCTCTCTAAATCTGTTAGTATCTCTCCTTAACCCTGGTGAGAGAATGTTTGTATTGCTATCACAATGAAATCACAGTAACCCTGAAAGCAAATCTTAATCAGACATAGCATGTTAGATTAAATGGGTTGAACTGTTTCTGATTGTCAGCAGGGAGATTCTTAAAGTTATTTTTCTACCCAGGTGGCAAATATGTGCCTAGAGCTGTCTTGGTTGACTTGGAACCTGGAACCATGGATTCTGTAAGATCTGGACCTTTTGGACAAATATTCAGGCCTGATAACTTTGTCTTTGGTAAGGATCATTGCTGAGGTACTCTGCAATTATTCTCCAGTCAAGTTAGACCAGAAATTTTGCATACTGCAGCTATCTCCCTTAACATGCTTCTTCACACTCTGTTTTGTTTTAATTAATTATTAATTTACAACTAATTAAAAATCTGAAATAATATGATTTACAGCAAAAACAAAACTACAAATTCAGCATCTGCTGTTTAGAAATTAATTATTTCAGTGTTGTTGAACCAGATTTGTTTGACCTACTATTGAAAAAGACTCAATTCAGGAGTTGTCAGAGAACAGGATATATATTGTTATCACTATTCCAAAGATGTGCATGAGTTTCTTAGTCTTAATTTTTTCCAGTGTTAAACAACTATTCTCTTTCTGCCCTGTCCATAAGTCTTGACTGATAGGAGAGTAGACTTCACACATTAGGGATATCACTTAGTAACATGTATATCTTTAACAAGCAATGATCAATGTCACTATGTTTCTACAATCCAGCGACATTGAAATCCAAATGGAACAAAAGTAGGGCAAACCAAGATCACACAAGTATTTCTGTATGATGTTCAAGTGAAATACAATTGCTATTAACTGGTGGTGTAATTATGATGTCAAATATGAGCTAGGCTCTTGCACAACTCATTGCCCTTGGAGCTATTAGGAGACTATTTGCAGACTGTTTCAAAATATTATGTAGATTTTTATATGCATTGATACTTTAGCAACTGAGGAAGCTTGCCTTTAGGGGGAAAAAGTAAATGAGAGAAAGTGAAAATTAATTTGTAGCAAGCATTCATTGAACTCATTGCAAATGGCAAACAATAAACCAAATATTTTTATCCTCTTCCTTCCCCCCCCCCCAAAATTCCTGCTACTCAGGTCAAAGCGGTGCTGGGAACAACTGGGCCAAAGGCCACTATACAGAAGGAGCTGAGTTGGTCGATTCTGTCCTAGATGTGGTAAGAAAGGAAGCTGAGAGCTGTGACTGTCTCCAGGGTTTTCAGCTTACCCACTCTCTAGGTGGGGGCACTGGATCAGGGATGGGTACCCTGATGATCAGCAAGATTCGTGAGGAATATCCAGATCGTATCATGAACACCTTCAGTGTGGTACCATCACCCAAAGTTTCAGACACAGTAGTGGAACCCTACAATGCTACCCTCTCAGTACACCAACTGGTGGAGAATACAGATGAGACCTACTGCATTGACAATGAGGCTCTCTATGACATCTGTTTCCGTACCCTCAAGCTAACAACTCCCACTTATGGAGACCTCAACCATTTGGTCTCTGCTACCATGAGTGGTGTAACAACCTGCCTCCGCTTTCCTGGCCAACTCAATGCTGACCTTCGCAAGTTGGCTGTGAACATGGTTCCCTTTCCTCGCCTGCATTTCTTCATGCCTGGCTTTGCCCCTCTGACCAGTCGTGGCAGCCAGCAGTACCGGGCCTTGACTGTACCAGAGCTAACACAACAGATGTTTGATGCCAAAAACATGATGGCAGCCTGCGACCCCCGTCATGGGCGTTACCTGACAGTAGCAGCTGTCTTCCGAGGCAGGATGTCTATGAAGGAAGTGGATGAGCAGATGCTGAACGTTCAGAACAAGAATAGCAGCTACTTTGTGGAATGGATCCCCAACAATGTCAAGACAGCTGTGTGTGATATCCCACCCCGTGGCCTTAAAATGGCAGCTACTTTCATTGGTAACAGCACAGCTATCCAGGAGCTCTTCAAGCGTATCTCAGAGCAATTCACAGCCATGTTCCGTCGCAAGGCCTTTCTCCACTGGTATACGGGTGAGGGCATGGATGAGATGGAGTTTACAGAGGCCGAGAGCAACATGAATGACCTGGTGTCAGAATACCAGCAGTATCAGGATGCTACTGCTGAAGAAGGCGAGTTTGAAGAGGAGGCAGAGGAGGAAGTTGCATGATCTCTCTTCTCTACTCTATTCTGCTCTTCTCTTTGTCTCTCTTCCTGCCCTTTACTCCTCTTCTTTATTCCAGCCAGTCTTCTGAACCATTTTGGACCATGTTGCCTGCCTTGGCAAAGACTTGGAACATTGTAAGCCAGCCTAAAGGATCTTAAGAGTGGAATCTTCTGAGGCTTACCTGCCTGCCTGCCTGCCTATCTCAAATTCTGCAGGGTGGAATAATGCATATAAGAGTACTGTGTTGTTGGTATGAGGAGGAAGAACAGGCCTCTCAGTTGTATTCAGGAATGGCAGCCACTGGTAATGTTTCTAGCTAAAAGCACTAAACAACATATTTTCTTATCCTCTCCCAGTCCCCTCCTCTTTTCTTTTCCCTCCGCCCAATATCTCATGCACATCCCTCTGTGATGTCTGTCTTGAGTGTTCTGTGTAGTCATGTAAGTTTTTGTTTCCAAAGATGAGTACGCGCTAACTCGTAGCTTGCATTTGTTTGGGTTTTCTTCATCCAGGTTGGGCTTAAAGGAAAGATTAATGGAACCGGGGGGGATAGTTGAGGGGAATGGGGCACAGTCCTTTAGCATGAAATATAGTCCCCCCCTTTGAGTGTATTTGTTATCAAAGAATTGTATGTCTCAACAATAAACTACTGAAAAATAATTCAGACTAATGTTGGTTTCAGAGATTGTTTTAAATCTACCTTTTAAATGCATGACTTTCTCACTGTCTCTTAATGTATTGCATTATCTCTTTATCTCTTAAGCAAATTTCTGTCTGTGATGGAATCTGTGAGAAAGGATGGAACAGCTCACAGAACTCCTTTCTTAACGTATTCACTATAAATGAAGGCTGGAATATACTTACATAGTTTCCAAGACTGTAGCCTAACTCTGACCTTAAACCTGATAAATGACTTTGCAAACCTTCTTTTCTTGGTCATGTGCTGCTATTTGGGGCTTGACACTATGAGATAAGCTGAAGTAAGATAGAGCAACTGGCCCAAATTTATCCAGAGAGTTCAGTGATTGCATTGGGACTTGAGCATGGGTTTTCCCAGTCCTTGTCCAACCACTCTGCTATGCTGTCTCGCCAAATGGAAAAGCAGTATGACCCTCAGGACTGGGAAAGGCATAATCGATTCTCTCTTTTTTTGCTTTACTCTGAAGATTTAACCTGACTGATGATGATTATGTACCATCAAATCACTTTTGACTCCTAGCAACCACATAGATATTTTTCTGTGATTGGTTAAACCTGGTGTCCCAAACAGTATACTCAATGATGCCTATGCTTGAAGCCTGGGACTATTAATATGAAGGAAAGGGGATGTAGGTTTATGGGCATCTTTATGGGAGGCAAACAGAGTTAACTGGGGCAGCCTGTAAGGACTGTAGATAGATAGATAGATAGATAGATAGATAGATAGATAGATAGATAGATAGATAGATAGATAGATAGATAGATAGATAGATAGATAGATAGATAGATAGATAGATAGATAGATAGATAGATAGATAGATAGATAGATGATAGAATTTCACATAAGTATCACAGCAGATGCAAAGATGAGGCAACTAGCAGAATGCAAAGCAAGCAGGTTTGAGTAGTGGAACAAGTTATGTCTTCCCTGCGTAGTGTGACTACTTGATTAACAATGCACTTCCTTTGGGATAATTACACTGAGAGTTCCCTGCAGCACTTTCTCTTTACCACTTTCAATTAAGAAAATATTGCTTGGTAAGATTCAGTGCATTCTGGACAATGCCATTAGTTTACATAAGATGAAAATTTTGGCTTCCTTAAAATCTTGGCTTCTCTTAGTTTGTGCCTTCCCAAAATATTTGAATATGTGGAAATAATGTCAATGGTCAGTGTGGTATAGTGATCAAGATGCTAGATTAGACTAGGGGAGACCCAGTTGAATCCACCCCAGCTTACTCCACAATATAATTGCTAGGATAAAATGAAGAAAAATCCCTCTGCAAATCACCTTGAGATTGGGGAGGAAATTTGAGATATAAATAAGAATATTAATATAAATAAGCAGGCGCTCCCAAGAAGCAGAGGTATTGGGTAGGAGCATTTTTTGCCCACTCATTTCTTTTTTTCTGAGAATAAAGTTGCAATATCGTCTATTTTCTCTTTCATGATAGCCACAGTCAGGTTCCTCCAAGTGCTAAATAAGACTCCAATATTCTTTTGACACTCTTATTGTAAAGCTTTCCCCTTCTGATTTTCAGTGGCAAGTGGCTGGGTTTGCACTGAGCCTCGAGGCAGTCATAACTCTCGTTTTAAGTTTTATAAGGTGTCCCTGTAAGCACGGAGGGGAAGTGTATACACTAACCCAGCAGTTTGGATCCTCAAGTTTGTTATCCCCCATTAATCGGAAGCCATGTAAAAGTGATCAGGTTTACATCAAAGATAAAAAGAGGATGGGAGTAACCTGTTTGCATTTCTTGCAAAGTGTCATTGCTCCCAGCATTATTGCCCTCTTAGTTACCCTTATGCATGACTGAAGATGTTACTATGCAAAAGCACTTTGTATCTTTTACCCATTGCATAGTAATGCTGGGAAGTAATCGTAGGCAATAAGGAAAGTAACAGAAAGGCAACGCTACTCTGTCAAGGCTGGTGCTGGATACTGTATAATAAAAGATTATTGTTTTTGGCATGAAAATGTCAGATTTATAGCATAATACGAATAGTTAAAATGGCTAAGGAATAGTTAAATAGTTAACTAAGGATAGTTAAAATGCTAAGGAACCACTTAGCCATCTAGCTAGCTCTGGCAACATTATTCTGAATGAAGTTAGCAAAATACTCCAGCACTGCTCTCCTGTCTGTAAGAGGAGAAAATTGTGGCTTTCAGCATGCAAAGCATAGGCATCACCAGAGACCAATACAAAGTAATACGCTGCACCTCCTTTTGATGCCCTAGAAGCCTCAGTTCTGTCCATTCAACTAGAGCCAGTAATATGTTTTTCTGGGCATTTCTCCATAATTTTCTTTACCACTTGCTTGCTTTTCTCATCCAGCTGATGTGGGAGGTATGTTTGAGATAAACTCATCCTTAATTCATTTAACCTTTCATTCTAATTGGATTATTATTCTTGAATGTGCTTCATTTTCCTCCATGTAAATGGTTCGCTGCCCTTCATTCCTCCTAAAGGTATTGCTGCATTTGTTGAAAAAGCTGTAGTGAAAAAGAAAATCTGGGCTTTGTGAGTTTTCTGCAATATGTGATTGTCCTCTCTTATGACTTCAAACATTGGGAGAAGTTTTAATTCTACTGGGGCTTGGAGGATTGTCAAAACTTGTCTTAGAAGGGTGGGTATCATTAATATGCCATCACAGGGAGAAATTTAGCAGGAATATTTCACTAGTGACAGCCACCAAGAAGAGACTAGTTTGGCAACATTTTTCTAAGCCCTTCAACTAGGCCTTCACAGCACTGCATCAGGAATGCTGGCGCTTTTCTCAAAACCTCTCCCAGCATCAGTCTTTGTTGCCCTTGCTTGGTGGAATCTGGTGTCAGCTGTCCCAGAACAAAGAGGTTGCATTGTAATTCACTACCCTATGGGCTGTCAGGCCTCATAATGTGCCTCTGTGTGGGTTGGAAAGAAGACTGTGACCGGATACCACCTGTGCCATTCTTTGGATTTTGTTTATGTTCCTTATGTGACATTGAGTCCTATTTGAATAGCAGGAGCCAGAATGAGAAATAGACAAGGCAAGCATAGTATTTTGTTCCCCAGGTCAGGAAAATCCAACTGAACAATGTTGATGGGGGAAGAAACGGGGAGGGGGCAGACATTTTGACAAGGACCCACTGGAGGTTGTGTACCTCGATTCCAAAAGCTGAAGGCATTCTTGTGACATTACTGAGGTGCACAGCCACATGCAGGAGGTAGTAGTTCACCCATCCTTTGTGCATAAGGAAGGGAGCTCAGCAGCCATTGCAACACAATGTCCTTTATTATAGATTCGGTAACCTGTCACTTTCCATAATGCTGCTTTTTGATTTTCTATCGGCCATCCTCTTCAACAAGCAATGGCTCTAGTCATCATGGTTCACTTATAGTTACACAAATGTTAGGATCTTTTCCTCTTCCCAGGGACTTCTTAGTTATCCATAACTTCAGAGAAACAGCTGGGTGTTTCCCTTGCTGCAAGCCATTCAAATCATGGACACCTACAGAGCAATTCCCTCCCCATTTTTTAAGTATTAGGGTATTGGTCGTACTATAACCAACTACTAACTTTGACAATCAGGTTAACTGCTAGAAATCTGAGATTGCAGTGGTACAATGGTGCCCAGGATATTAGAGGGGAGGAACCTCTATGTAGATTTGTGTGCAAGGGGAGAGTGTAATGGGCTGCCAAGATAAGCTTGGGAAACGGGAGAAAGAGCTACAGCCTAGACAACAGTGATAAGAGACATCTGAGCCCAGGAGAAAGTTTCTCCTAAGGGATCCTTCCTAGCTTTCTGGAAAGTAAAGGCAAGGGAGAGAGAGGAAGTGCTTTCAGACTTGGAAGATTACTGTAACTTTACGATAAAGATACTGCTAGTATTCCCGGTTTTGATTTCCTGGTTGGACTACCTCAAAAGGGCTGATGGGAGGAGCATTCATGTGCAGCAGCTCAAAAATAACTAGAGGCAGCCTATGTGTAAAGTTCATATTTTATCAAAGACATCTTGTGCTTGCCAATCATCTATGTACTCTTGCACTCATTCCCTGGACTGCTGAAAATAGTGAAGCAGATACACGTCGCCTCCTGAGCCACTAGATTATTTCCTGGGTGTGTCTCTCTTATCACTTCACAAGCTCTGGTTTTACTGTTAAGGATTGCAAGCTGGCAATACTGGAAAGGGAAACACAGTTTTGTCTCCGTGGGTTAAATCTTCTATTTTTATGCAGCAGCCTTGAGCTCAAAGCAAATTGATAGGGGCTGTGTGTTTTATAACTAAAAAGTGTTTTTCACTGCCCCAATATTTTTTTAATCCTGATGACCATGTTGGGGGAAAACATGTATTTAACAAGTATTCATTTTGACCACACCAAGACCACAAGAGCTTACCAGATGGACTGTGGTATTTTCAAGTACCACTTTTAAAACTGAAAAATGACTAATTATCTTCAATAATCCTATTGCCAAGACCATAAATCTTTGCACTATATACAAAATGCATCTGAATCAGAAGTTATTTTTAAATGCGGAAGCCTTCATCCACTTACAACAAATGTGTTCCTCAAATCACCTTTGTTGAATAAGCCCTTACTTCTTGTGCGTTGTTCGTGGACCTTATTTCTTCCTTAACTCAGAAATTATCCATCTGAAATTTAAAAGAAACAAATTCAGCATGATTAGGTGGGGCAAATTCACGTTGTGCATTCAACAAATTCATCCTGATTACAAGATACCTTAAGACAATTTGGGCGGCTATGAATGTTAACTAAGTCAGCAGTTAATTGTGTTATGCTATTTGAAAGATCCTGAGGTCTATTCCGATCCTCTATTTCAGTTGCCATTGTCTACATTTCTTGCATATAATTTATTTCTGAGTCACTATTTGTAGCTCCTGGTTGTGTGTTCATATGAACCTGCTGACATAATAGGAACACCGAACATGAAATAACGGTTGGAAGAGACCTTGGAGGTCTAGTTCAACCACTTGCTATACCATTACAAGCAAAAGTTTCAGTGTAATAGAGAAGGAGGTTCCTGACTCTGAGTGTTGTGTTGATTAAATGGCTTTTTTTCTGCCCAGGTTTTTACTGAAATAATAAAATCAAAATTCCAGTACACCTAGAAGCAAGACAGAGATACATGTTAGACTTTCATGTGATGATACTGCTCCATTTTTAAAACTCTTTAAAAATAAAAATAAAAACTAACCTGCCAGCAGTAAAATTAGGGGGAAACCCTCTTTTCTTGTTCTGAAAATTTACTGAGTAAAAATAACTTTTCTTCCAGAAAATAATCTGCTCATGAGTGGTTCTTTGGCCTCTGGTATACCTCTTATTCTACGTCTCATCAAATGCAAACCAAAGCCTGATTGCTGAGCAGTCATTTCACAGGTTATCTGGGATTTTGTCCTGACATCCAACTACAGTTTTGTAACTCAGTCTTTCCTTTGGAGCACCAGTTAAAGCTCCCATCCCTGAGTGCATTAACTTGATGCTCTTCTGATGCTCTTCTGCAGATCCCGGTTACCATCACAATGAAAAGAAAAAGGCATTACAAAGGCATTTTTCTATCAGTTTTGGAGATATCATCTATGGTATTCTGTCCCTTCTCCTTGTGCAATGAACCAGTTTCTCAGAAAAGCTGCATAAATAGAAATTTATTCTGTTACTTAGATAAAAGAAAAATAATCGTGTAAATAGCTAATCCCTGAACATTTGCAAATCTAACAGTACCCCAGTCTGTGGTAAGGGCAACAAAAGATTTAAGAGTACAAAATTTTTAAAATGTTAAAAAGATGTATATTGAGATACTGATATCTAGGCCATCTAACCACTGAAGCACAGCATCATTTATCTGAAAGAAATCGGATACTGGACCGGTATCTGGACCTCAGTTTACAGCCGGTCACAATGTGATCTACAGTTTGACATGGGAGCCTGCAGTCACACTGAGGGGAGGGTGCAATGCCCCATTTATACAGTGAATCCAGAAGACATGTTACAAGGCAATATTTCTTTGAGTGCTTTTGTAATATTTATAAATATTTTAAAACAATCCAGGCATTGCAACTGCTAGTCCTGGGTCAGATTTCAGAAAATAACTAAGATGTCCCTCCATCCTTATTCTAGAACCATAAAAGGTTTAGTTCAAAGCCTTTTTTCTCCTCCAGACTCAGCAGCTACACCCTGCAGGTGCCACAGAGAACAGTCTAATTTGGTAATTAGCACACACTTTGGAAGTCTCAACCCATTGCCTGTGAGAGCAACAATCAAAGAGGACCAACAGGTTGAAGTGAAAAAAACTTCAAGATAAATATTAGAGGGATAATAGCTGCAGACAATGGAACTGGAGGGTGGGGGAATAGAAGGCCCTCCTTGCTGAAGATTTTCAGCTGAGAATTGGGCAGCTAGCTACCAAGGATGATAAGAGAATTCCTGCACTGAGCAGCAGGCTGAACTATAACTATTTATCTCAATAAAATCATTTCCAGCTAACATTCTCAGACTCAGTAAAATAAATGTAACAATGGTTACCCAACAGTCCTTTCACTATCTTGTCTTGGAACAACAATAAAAAAGCTGACACCACTAATGGATGGAGTGCGATTACACTTTTAAAAATAAAAGGAGAAGCTGAATTGAATCAGTGAGAAATGGAGGAAGGAGTGAAGGTGGGGCTTCCGTGCCTTTTTGTCTCTCCTGAGAAACTGGATTGACTTTCCATGTCACCTATGGCTTGGGTGCTCATGTTCACAATGCAGCCTTAAAGCTTGTACTGGAATGAGGAGGAGGTGTCTTGGCTCCTAAATCAGAAGCATCTAAGGGTGTCATCCTCTCCCCCTCATAGTCCCATCTGCAACAGGAAGAAGTCGGCTTTGCAAACACATTTGCAGAAGTCAAGTCTTGCTTGCCCCTCCCCCCAATCTTTCTCTTCCTTCCTCCTCCCTTCCTCAGCTTTGTCATGCAGTGCATTTAGTCTTTCAAAAGTTAAAAGGAAGGGGAGGGGAGGGGAGAATGTTAGTACAGTATCTGACAAATGTGTGATAAAGTGGAGAGGAGAAATGGGGAGCCCACCAGGAGGGAGAATGCAGAAATAAAATCAGAGAAGTGGCACCTTATCCAGAAACTCCTCAACTCCAATACCTTGGTTGAAGTGGACAGAAGGAATGCCCTCCCTTAGCATGAGATGAGTCCCCTCCCTTATAATGACTTATTATTTAATTTGGGGCTACCATATTTGAGCTGCAAAACTCTGGACAACCACTCTAAACTGCAATCATATTTATTTATTTATTTGGGCACTATAATCAGTCAACTCCCCACATTTATTTCCTTCCTTCCTTTTAATGACAGACCACTGTAATTAATCAATCAGTTCAGATGTACAATCCATTAAAAACCCCATGTACAATCAAACCAGAATTAAAACACTTATCCCTACAAGCAATCAGCAAACCTAACAATCAAAACACAAACCCAGCTAATAGCACCACAGTTAGATCTCCAGAGATCTACAAAAGAGCTCTGTCTTCATAACTCTATGGAAAGATTCCCAAGACAGATGCTGATTGGACCTCAAGTGGGATGCTGTGCTAGTACAGAAAAACTTCGTTTTCAGGTTTCAAATCTTCTCACCTTCTACATGTGGGGGATATTAAGCATTTCCACTGGAAAGAGCAGAGCAAGCTACTTCCATTTGAAAAAGATGCTCTCAAAGATCCCCAGGAGCCAAGCCAGGGCCACATAGGATTTTGAATTATTCCTGCAAATCCACTGGGAAACATTTCATGTCCAACAACATAATCTGATTTTTGAAGCCCAGTTTATTAGACTTCCCCCAGTCTACTTTCTAAGACAAAATTCTGCTATATAGTTATTTGTAATCAAGACGTTCTTAGCTCCTACCTTGAGAATCTTTGCAATCAGGATATTGACTTAGTGCAATGCTTCTCAGTCTCAGCAACTTTAAGATGTGTGGACTTCAACGCCCACATGCTGGCTGGGGAATTCAACTAAGGTTGAGAAACAATGGCTTAGAGCAGTGGTGGCAAACCTATGGCACGCGTGCCAGAGGCGGCACTCAGAGCCCTCTGTGGGCACGCGCATCATGCCCCGGAAATGGCAACCTTTCCTCTTCAACCAGCCGCCTGCTAACTCACTGAAGTCCCACATGGCCGGATACATCCCAGCACGGTTGGTTTCCCTCCCCCCCCCGTTCCATCCCTCCTGGCCTCGCATGCTCTCCTTTTCCCAGGCACAACCCACTGCATCACCTCCTCAGCTGTCAGCCGGCCGGCCAGTTCAGAGGCAGCTTCTCTGAACTGCTTGTGGCAGGCTGTGGAGCTGATGACAGACACTGTCGGCCCCCATGCGCTCGCTGGCCTCTGTGTGTGGGGGCTGATGGTGTCAGGCAACAGCCACCCCAGTCCTTGCCTCACCTTACCTCGCCTCACCCTGCAGGACGAGCCTCCTGCCCACGACCCCACCTGCCAGAGACCCCCTGGATCTCCCCCAACTCTGCCCGGTCCCCACAGGGATCCCTCCCAACGATCAACATCGAGGTGATCATGCCAACCTTGGCCACACCCACCTAGTCTGCCATGATGACCACAGCCACGCCCACCCAGTGGGCCACGCCCACCTGGCACCCGGCAATAAATAAGTGGGTTTTGGGTTGCAGTTTGGGCACTCGGTCTCTAAAAGGTTCGCCATCACTGGCTTAGAGGAAGAAAACTGCTTACTAACATTCCAGTGGACACAAAATTGGTTAATCACCGCCTATTAGTAATTTGGTGTTAACCCACAAAATGATCTTGATAGCTTTAAAAATTGGATGAAAACAACTATAAAGAAGTTTAAATGTTATAGATTCTAAACACTTCATTTAGGACAGTGGTTCTCAACCTTTTTAATGCCACGACCCCAACCGGTCGTAAGTCGAGGACTAAACCGGTCGTAAGTCGAGGACTAAACCGGTCGTAAGTCGAGGACTACGCAACCGGTCATAAGTCGAGGACTTTACCTGCCCGGGAGCGCCGTGCATGCGTGGTTCCGCCCCCTGCGCCGGCCGAGGCGTAGCTGGCAAGCGGCAGAGACGGAGCAGGCCGACCACCAGCTGGCCCAGCCCAAGGGAGGTAAGGCACCCACCGGAAAAGGGGGAAAAAATGGCAGACAAAAAAAATGGCAGACAAAAAAAAATGGCGGACAGCCTTGCTTGGCGACCCCCATGAAATGGTCGATCGACCCCAAATGGGGTCCCGACCCACAGGTTTAGAACCATTGATTTAGGAAAAGAATCAAACATCCATATATAATCTGAGAAATATCTGACTTGGCAATGGTATGTCTGACAAGAATCTTGCACATAGATCAGATTGACTATATGTAAGTATTGTAAAGTTGCTGCAAAAAAGAATTGAATTGCTTCAACAAAACTGTAACTTCCAAATCCAACAAAGTTATGGGTCTTCTTTGTTCTGCACTGGTCACACCCCACCTTGTGTTTTATTCTGATCACAACACATTAAGAACAATTCAAATTAACTGAAATGGAATCAAAGATGATGATGATTGGGCATGCTTAAAATCGAAAAGAGAAGAAAAGACTGAAGGAAGATAAGATAGTGTTTTTCAGTCTTTTTGAAGGCATTTCACATGAAGATGGCCATCTTTTTTTTCCTACCATTGTTTTACCATTTACCACTCTTTTGTTGTAAATGTCCACAGAGCTTTGGCAATTGAATGAACTGGATTTTTAATAAATACATAATACAGTCTCAAAAGTGGGACATAAAGTAATGGCTTTAAGTTACAGGTAGGCAAATCCCCAAGGAATGCTATGAAGAAAAAAAGTAATGATCTTAGCAATTCAACAAACTAATTACTGTGATGGAGGGGTGGAGATGGGCTTCTCTTCTCTCAATGTCTTTAAGAGCCTCTATAGGGAACCTTTCAGCTGAGTTCCTGTAGTAGGCGACTGGATTCAATGCCCTAAATGGCCCCTTTTAATTCTGATTCTATGAGCATTTCTATTTTTCAATCCCTCTTGACTACAGTCAACCTCAGAACAAGGAGCAAAAGAACAACAAAAATCACATACCCTTCCCAGCTACGTTTACTCCCAGTCATCTAAAAGAAAAATAAAATAAATAGTTTGCATATACACACAAAATTGTTGGCATATATAGCACCTCATCCATATCCTTCATTCATGTTGTTTTGATTTGTTTGTCCATGTGGGAAAAAAAACAGCCAAATGAGGAGAAACCTGAACTCATATTTCCTATTGAAAAATACCAACCCAGAAACTGAGAAGTGGGGTGAGGCAAGCCTTCCTGCAAATGAGGAACATGTTGCCAACATATTCAGCTGAGCCATGGCAATGCTTTGTTCCACTTTCAAATACACTGCAATGGAACCTCAAACAAACTGCACCAAACTGTGTTATCCAACAGATATAAACATGGTTCTGAATTGCGTGCAGAGTTCAGTGTAGAAATGCCTCATGATTGCCACCTCCCGCCCATTCTTACAGATCTTTCCAAGCCAATTGAGAAGGCAGTGGTGACTATTCCAGTCTCTTAAGTTCTCCCAAGTGACAATCCTAGTAAAACCATCATCCTCTCAAAACCTCTATAAATTGATAATAAATAAAGTATAAATATTTTCATGAAGAAATACTGCCCTATCCACTGTTCTGCTGGAGTTGGATAACCAAGTATTCCAGTTTTACAGCATTGCCCATTTCTCAAGTTTAATAGCATTTTGGTACATCCCAAAATTTATTGCTGTTTCTTTTCAGATGCACAAATTGAAGTTGTTTTCATTTTTGTTGCCTCTATTAAAATACCCCAGCTTTTTCCTCTCTTTTTTGCATATATGCACACACATTAAAAAAAAAAACTCTGCTTCCACACAAGCCACCAGCTATTGAAGACCATTGCACCTATTTAACTATACAATATTCTTGAAAGAAGATAATTTTGCATTTTTGCTTATTAAGACTTTTGCTTGGCCTTCAAATCTGTTGTGATCCTAACTGAAGAACAAGAAAGCCATGATATCCACCAATACAGCAGAAATGGACCAAAAGAGTCACTATACCTCCTTCCGTCCCCTGCTGAAGTTTTCACTCTGCAGTGAACTAAAGGCCGTCACAGCATACAAACTTCCTCTAACAAAAAGCCACAAGAGGAAATGCTGCTTTTTGAGATCTACCAAACTGAGCTCTGAAACAATTTTTAGTTTCCAGAGGTTCAATCTGGATGAGAAGGAAGATTTTCATCTGGTGCTTCAGTGAGATGATGCTGTTGGAATGAGCCAAGGACAATGGGATCTCGGATCAAGTAAGACCTTGGGACAGGCTCAAGAAGCAGGTTGGGGGTTGGGGTGGCCTATCATAACAGTCCATTCACTTTAAGTGTACTTCAGTTTTACTTTTGTAATGCAGAAAGTCAGCTAAGATCTCTGATCTCCTGATCTGTTGGGAAATAAAAACATTTTGCTCCTCCTGAGGTCTATCTCAGCCAGATCCTTTGCAATACATAAGTATGAGTATGAAATAGAACAACTCTCCCCTGTTTTGTTTTGTTGGCACCTTTGAAAATAGTGTTATCCCGATCTACTTCTTACAAAGGCTCTTGCTGAGTCAGCCAGATGATCTAGGTCTAGGAAGACTGAAGGGTTTCCCCAGAGCACTAAAGTTGGATTAGGTGGTACATGCCTGGCCTTTAGAGGCTCTTGGCTTGTAAAGTATTTGGCTCATGATGCAATGGGATTCTTTTTTTTTTTTTTTACAAATAAATTTATTTATGTAGTAGGATTCTCGAGTATATGGAACTGATTTTAAGAGCCCAGAAGTGGGGATGGGTAACATCACAGTTTTGAGATTGGCAGTTACATGTGAAACTGCTTTAGGGACTTTTCTCCTCTGCTACCTAATTGCAATGAAAACATGTCCTGGAAACACATTTTTTTCTGCTCTCTCCCCATGACATTAACTTTATTTTGTCCTGTGAGTGAGAGACAGTTAAATACCTTTAGCTATTCCAGTGTTAAAATGTCTTCTGTTGTGGCCTGGATTGTCTTCACAAATATTGGGCTTTTCTATAAGTTTTTTTCTCTTACTTTTTTCTCTTACTTACTGATTCTTTTTGCCTCATGGGACTATATAGGAAATGAGGCAAAATGGGATAGAAAGAAACGTAAGCCTCCCTCATCATTACAGGGCCAAACCCATAATGGGTCATCACTATCTGGGATATTTTTCACATTTCCTTTTTTGGGGGGGGAGTTAAAACAATAACTTTAAAAATGGCAGGAAGTGATGGCCTTAGAGTTGTCTTTTCATTGACTAAGGTTCTTACAAATTTGGCCATCTCAATCTGATGAGGGCATCCCAGGTCATCTGCCACCAGTATAAGGGAGTGACTTTTTAATCAGGATAGCCACAGACTGGGTTAGTTCTGTATTATACCACCATCATGCTATCAACCCCTGAAGAAAAGTGGGTGGGAGGATCATGAAGGTTACAATATTAACAGTTCAATAGGTACCTATTAGCCCTGTGAGGTAGTCCATACAAGAAGCACAACCAGGAATACTAGCTCTGTGTTTATTGTAAGGTTATATTAAACAGAACCTTGCAAGACTGAAAGCATTTCTCTCTCCTCTCTTTTTGGTCTCTAGAAAATTGGGGAGGCCCCTTCTGAAATGCTTCCCATGCCCCCCTCCATCTGTGGGCTGAGATCCATTTTACAACCCATTGTCTACTCTGCAGCTCTCCCTCCTATCTACCAAGGCTATTCTCACAGTAACATACTGCAGTGAGACCTAAAGTAAGATGCCACTGAAAGAGCTTCCCCAACTTGGTGTCCTCCAAAGAGCTTGGTCAATTTTTCTTCTGGCAGGGGAATTATGGGAATTGAAATTATGAAACACTAGTTATGAAAGTATGGCAAAAGATGTTTATTTCCATTCTATACCTTTATCTTGTTCTAAGACAAGATTCTCTCTTAGATTCCCGATATAAAGGTCATACTTCTCTAAGTTCATATGGCTTCTGTGTTTTGGTACTGAATCCACTGATTTTTGTTTGCCAGAGAAAATCCACAGAAAATATTTGATGTGTTCTTTGAAGTTGCTCGTCCATCGCTTGCAGATGATGGTAAGTCTCAATTCTGTTAGATATAATCTTTTGGAGGGAATTTAACAGAAGCCACACTTTAATAAAAAGAAGATGTAGTCACTGAAGGCCCCCAGAGAGCATGGTTGATAATAACAAGACTTAGCAGAGTGAATGTCAAGGTTTTGAAACCTAACTAGGTATTAGGCTTAAAAGGCCAGATGAGGGGCAGATATTCAAGGAGAACATCTGTTTGTCTGTCTGTCTGTCTATCTGTCTGTCTGTCTACTATCTATCTATCTATCTATCTATCTATCTATCTATCTATCTATCTATCTATCTATCTATCTACCTATCAAAAATGACTTGATGCACATAATCAGTTATTATTAATCAATATTAATATTGCCAGATTCTGCGCTGTACGCAGGTACCAGAAGGCTGGATAAATACATTTATTACAGAGGATTAGAAAGCCCTACAAAAGCTTTTCCATCTAACAACACCCAGGGATATTTTATGTCGTTATTTGTATGTATTTATTAAGCATATATTTCTATGTTGCCACAATCAAAATCAATTCTCGGAGCACATATAGAAAATATAAAATGAATCCCATAAAAAATTAAAAATACATTACAAAAATAGAAAGACAACAAAAGATGGCAACAGCAACTCAAATCAGGGAAGGGTCTTGGGGTAGTGGAACGGGGAAAGGTCTTTAGAAACTTGCAGAAAATCAATAAAGAGGGAGCCAACCTTATCTCTACAGACAGACTAGCCTCAATATTGGTGCTACAACAAAAAGCAGCATCTCCATGCCTCAGCCCTCCTTCCTCCCAGATTCTCCCAAAAATGTGGGACTTAGAGTAGTTTTTCCTTGCTAGATCTAATCAGAGATTAGTTTTAATCTCTTTTTCCTACCTTTTCAAGGTAGTGGCAATGTGGCTCCTCATTTCCCAGCTTTGGATGTTTCTGCCAGCTGCCTCTTGCACTTGGATTGGCTTTGGGAGAGTTACAGGGTAGAATTAGTGCCTTAAACCTTGCAGAAGCTTAATCACCCACTTTGCCCCTTAAGCTCCTTCCCTATGGTAGCTCAGTCGAAGTGCCAACTGTAGTGGAGGTGAATATTTTGGCTGCTTTGGGGGGAAAGAATGGGAGAATGGCAGGAATCATTGATATCCCTAGAATAACTGCTGGCAACTGGTGACTTAGTTAAACTGTGTAGTCAGTCTCCCCCAACCCTTACAAAACTGTTCTTTTATTTGATTCCCCCCTCCCCCACCCCACCCCCAATCCCATTGAGATTTGGTGTCCTACTTTACTTGTCATTTTGATATAATGGTTGAAGTGCTGGATTAATAGCCAGAAGATTGTGAGTTCTAGGCCTCCCTTAGTGGTAAAAGCCAGCAGGGTCACTTTGGGCCAGGCACATTCTCATACAAATTAAAAACACATAACTGGGTTATTAATACATTGAATACAAGACAAAGACTTCCTAAGACAGTGGCTGGGGAAAGAGCCAGGCCTTCAAGGGCCATTTAAAGGAAGAGAGGGTTGGGGCAATTTGAATCTCCAAAAGGTCGAAATTGCAAAAGAGAACCACGCTGCCTGGATACCGTTTGAAAAATGGGACCTGGATCTTGCTTTCATTTACACTAAAGTGCCTGGGTTCTGTATATTGACCTGTGTTCTGTTCTTTTGTGCAGATCCTCAAGTGCGTAGACAATTCCCACTGGACTTTGATGACCAGGTCTGTCTCCTTTGTAGAGTTGCTATGTAGCTCTCCACTCTAAACTTCTTTGCCTTCCCAAAACCAGCACAAACTTATATGTCACTTTTTTTCTGCCTCTTCTTCTGTAATTCTGAAATCCTGTCTTATCATGAATATACTGGGTGCTAATGCATGCTGCCTGCTCCTTTTTTTTCCTGCCAGCATGAACAGCTAAACTCATGGAAGCTCTGATCTCCTCAAAGAACCAGGTTTTATAAGCTAAAAACCTGCCCTGATTTGCAATCATGGAATCCTGAATGTGTATCAGTGCACTGTATAAACCTCCTACTTGATAGGATGCAGCTCATAAACTTGGAAAATAGCATTTACTTTAGGAAGCTAGCTTGCATAGAATCGTAATGAACATGCTCAGGATAAAATTGGAATTTGGTTGGAGTTATTATATTGTAGCATATATCAATTGGATAAATCTTGAATTGTTAGCAGAGAATGCTGCCCATGGAGTAGGTACAAATAAAGATAGTAACTTAGTCAACACCTTCTCTATCTTACTAAACAGCATGATGCTAAACCCTCAATTGACCCAAGCCAAGCTGGGCAGCAAATTCAATATCAATAGGTTCATATGATGACAACCAAGGCACATAGCAAATTAGAACATAATAGGAGTGAATTACCGAGAACATTGATAATAAATGAGATGAGAGAAATGAAAAGAGGTATATTGTGTGTCTGTGAAACTAAGAGAAAGGGAAAGGATGCAACCTGAATGAAGGTGGTCAGATCTTAAAGTGGAGCTGGTGAAGATGCAGATTTAATTAGGAATAAGGACTAAACTGTATGTCAAAAAGTATGAACTGGTGCTATCTAGATTGTTGTGATAGCATGTAAAAACAGTTTGGAATGGAGATGAGGAAAGAGGTTGAAACAGAATGAAACCAATCATATTTCAGAGACATACTGTAAGTACTTTGAGTTATAAAAATTGAAAGTATGAAAAAGGATCCTTGTTTGAATAATTAAATACAATTGCCGGTGGATACAGAGGAAAATACACATAGGAAAATTGATGTTACCAAAATTTGTTTTTGAAGTCAATAAAAAGGACTGAATATGTTAACAAGCCTCCAGCAGTGATTAGAATTGAAAAGAAAAGTGATGAAATTATTTAGGATGAAACTGAAGAGATGTTAAAAAGAGTCCTTTAGAAATATGTATGGGAATAGTTAATTTCAACAAGAATTAGAATGACATGTTGAAGAATAGAATTTAAGTAAATGCTATGGATTGTAGGAATTCATTTCTTGGAATTAATCTATAGCATTTACTTCAATACCACTCTTCAATGTGTCACTATAAGTCTAATAATCCATTTCTTAGCATCTTTTTAGAGCCCTGGTGATGCAGTGGTTAGAATGCAGTATTGCAGGTAAACTCTGCCCACTGCCAGGAGTTCGATCCTGACAGGCTCAGGGTTGACTGAGCATTCCATCCTTCTGAGGTCGGTAAAAAGAGGACCTAGATTGTTAGGGGAAATATATTGACTCTGTAAACCGCTTAGTAAAGCACTATGTAGCAGTATATAAGTCGAAATGCTGCTGCTGTTGCTATTTATAGCATTTATTTCAATTCTGGAGTTGAAAGTTAAGATGTTGATAAAATATGAGAAAAGTAAAGCACATATGAAAATAAAAGGAACATGAATGGTTCAGCATTGAGCAAGAAATAAACTGAGGAAACATGATGTCTCCTTGGTTATTTAATGTATTTATGGATAAATATCATATGCCATTATCTTTTTGGCTGACTGTTGCTTACTTCTTTTCTGCACTTTCTCTAATGTTCTTACTCTGAAAGCAAAGAGCATGATGGATATATATGTATGTATGAGCTGAGCTAAAAAAAAAGAATGCTAGTTTAAAGAGGACTAAGCATTTTTTTCTGCTTTTCTATATTTTTGCTGCCCCTGTTGGTTCGATAACCAAGTAGAGGTGGTCCTCAGTTTAACAACCACTCATTCAGCAACCATTCAAACTTACAACAACACTGAACGAGTGGCACAGTACGTACAACTGATCCTCAAAGGTTCCAGCCATTGCAGCATCCCTGCAGTCATGTGATCACAATCTGGGCACTAGGCTTATATTTGTTGTCATTCAGTTATTGTAAGCCACCCAGAATCACATTTTGTGAGATGGACAGTTACATAAATTTGATTAATAAAATAAATTTCTGACTATTGCAGTGTCCCATGGTCACGTGATCGCAATTTGCGACCTTCCCTGCCAGCTTCCCATAAGCAAAGTTGGGGTCATGTAAGCTCCTCACCCAT